>NW_026868743.1:0-16475 GCF_020745735.1 Hemiscyllium ocellatum | reverse complement strand
CCCCCGCTCTCTCTCCCATAGCCCTGTATCCATCCCCACACTAATCCCACTGCCCCCCGCTCTCTCCCCATAGCCCTGTATCGATCCCCAAACTAATCCCACTGTCCCCGCTCTCTCCCCATAGCCCTGTATCCATCCCCAAACTAATCCCACTGCCCCCCGCTCTCTCCCCATAGCCCTGTATCGATCCCCAAACTAATCCCACTGTCCCCCCGCTCTCTCTCCCCATAGCCCTGTATCGATCCCCAAACCAATCCCACTGTCCCCCGCTCTCTCCCCATAGCCCTGTATCCATCCCCAAACTAATCCCACTGTCCCCCCCTCTCTCTCCCCATAGCCCTGTATCCATCCCCAAACTAATCCCACTGCCCCCCGCTCTCTCTCCCATAGCCCTGTATCAATCCCCAAACTAATCCCACTGCCCACTCTCTCTCCCCATAGCCCTGTATCCATCCCCAAACTAATCCCACTGCTCCCCGCTCTCTCCCCATAGCCCTGTCTCGATCCCCAAACTAATCCCACTGCCCCCCGCTCTCTCTCCCCATAGCCCTGTATCGATCCCCAGACTAATCCCACTGTCCCCCGCTCTCTCTCCCCATAGCCCTGTATCCATCCCCAAACTAATCCCACTGCCCCCTGCTCTCTCTCCCCGTAGTCCTGTATCGATCCCCAAACTAATCCCACTGTCCCCCGCTCTCTCCCCATAGCCCTGTATCCATCCCCAAACTAATTCCACTATCCCCCCGCTCTCTCCCCATAGCCCTGTATCGATCCCCAAACTAATCCCACTGCCCCCCGCTCTCTCTCCCCATAGCCCTGTATCGATCCCCAAACTAATCCCACTGTCCCCCGCTCTCTCCCCATAGCCCTGTATCGATCCCCAAACTAATCCCACTGCCCCCCGCTCTCTCCCCATAGCCCTGTATCCATCCCCAAACTAATCCCACTGCCCCCCGCTCTCTCTCCCCATAGCCCTGTATCGATCCCCAAACTAATCCCACTGTCCCCCGCTCTCTCCCCATAGCCCTGTATCGATCCCCAAACTAATCCCACTGTCCCCGCTCTCTTCCCATAGCCCTGTATCGATCCCCAAACTAATCCCACTGTCCCCTGCTCTCTCCCCATAGCCCTGTATCGATCCCCAAACTAATCCCACTGTCCCCGCTCTCTCCCCATAGCCCTGTATCGATCCCCAAACTAATCCCACTGCCCCCCGCTCTCTCCCCATAGCCCTGTATCCATCCCCAAACTAATCCCACTGCCCCCCGCTCTCTCTCCCCATAGCCCTGTATCGATCCCCAAACTTATCCCACTGCCCCCCCGCTCTCTCCCCATAGCCCTGTATCCATCCCCAAACTAATCCCACTGTCCCCCACTCTCTCTCCCCATAGCCCTGTATCCATCCCCACACTAATCCCACTGTCCCCCGCTCTCTCTCCCCATAGCCCTGTATCCATCCCCAAACTAATCCCACTGACCCCCGCTCTCTCTCCCCATAGCCCTGTATCGATCCCCAAACTAATCCCACTGCCCCCCGCTCTCTCTCCCCATAGCCCTGTATCGATCCCCAAACTAATCCCACTGCCCCCCGCTCTCTCTCCCCATAGCCCTGTATCGATCCCCAAACTAATCCCACTGTCCCCGCTCTCTCCCCATAGCCCTGTATCGATCCCCAAACTAATCCCACTGCCCCCCCGCTCTCTCCCCATAGCCCTGTATCCATCCCCAAACTAATCCCACTGTCCCCCACTCTCTCTCCCCATAGCCCTGTATCCATCCCCAAACTAATCCCACTGCCCCCCGCTCTCTCCCCATAGCCCTGTATCCATCCCCAAACTAATCCCACTGCCCCCCGCTCTCTCTCCCCATAGCCCTGTATCGATCCCCAAACTAATCCCACTGCCCCCCGCTCTCTCTCCCCATAGCCCTGTATCCATCCCCAAACTAATCCCACTGCCCCCCGCTCTCTCTCCCCATAGCCCTGTATCGATCCCCAAACTAATCCCACCACCCCCCGCTCTCTCTCCCCATAGCCCTGTATCGATCCCCAAACTAATTCCACTGTCCCCGCTCTCTCTCCCCATAGCCCTGTATCGATCCCCAAACTAATCCCACTGTCCCCGCTCTCTCTCCCCATAGCCCTGTATCGATCCCCACACTAATCCCACTGTCCCCGCTCTCTCTCCCCATAGCCCTGTATCGATCCCCACACTAATCCCACTGTCCCCTGCTCTCTCCCCATAGCCCTGTATCGATCCCCAAACTTATCCCACTGCCCCCCCGCTCTCTCCCCATAGCCCTGTATCCATCCCCAAACTAATCCCACTGTCCCCCACTCTCTCTCCCCATAGCCCTGTATCCATCCCCACACTAATCCCACTGTCCCCCGCTCTCTCTCCCCATAGCCCTGTATCCATCCCCAAACTAATCCCACTGACCCCCGCTCTCTCTCCCCATAGCCCTGTATCGATCCCCAAACTAATCCCACTGCCCCCCGCTCTCTCTCCCCATAGCCCTGTATCGATCCCCAAACTAATCCCACTGCCCCCCGCTCTCTCTCCCCATAGCCCTGTATCGATCCCCAAACTAATCCCACTGTCCCCGCTCTCTCCCCATAGCCCTGTATCGATCCCCAAACTAATCCCACTGCCCCCCCGCTCTCTCCCCATAGCCCTGTATCCATCCCCAAACTAATCCCACTGTCCCCCACTCTCTCTCCCCATAGCCCTGTATCCATCCCCAAACTAATCCCACTGCCCCCCGCTCTCTCCCCATAGCCCTGTATCCATCCCCAAACTAATCCCACTGCCCCCCGCTCTCTCTCCCCATAGCCCTGTATCGATCCCCAAACTAATCCCACTGCCCCCCGCTCTCTCTCCCCATAGCCCTGTATCCATCCCCAAACTAATCCCACTGCCCCCCGCTCTCTCTCCCCATAGCCCTGTATCGATCCCCAAACTAATCCCACCACCCCCCGCTCTCTCTCCCCATAGCCCTGTATCGATCCCCAAACTAATTCCACTGTCCCCGCTCTCTCTCCCCATAGCCCTGTATCGATCCCCAAACTAATCCCACTGTCCCCGCTCTCTCTCCCCATAGCCCTGTATCGATCCCCACACTAATCCCACTGTCCCCGCTCTCTCTCCCCATAGCCCTGTATCGATCCCCACACTAATCCCACTGTCCCCTGCTCTCTCCCCATAGCCCTGTATCGATCCCCACACTAATCCCACTGTCCCCCGCTCTCTCCCCATAGCCCTGTATCGATCCCCAAACTAATCCCACTGTCCCCCGCTCTCTCCCCATAGCCCTGTATCGATCCCCAAACTAATCCCACTGTCCCCGCTCTCTCTCCCCATAGCCCTGTATCGATCCCCAAACTAATCCCACTGCCCCCGCTCTCTCTCCCCAGAGCCCTGTATCCATCCCCAAACTAATCCCACTGCCCCCACTCTCTCTCCCCATAGCCCTGTATCCATCCCCAAACTAATCCCACTGTCCCCCCGCTCTCTCTCCCCATAGCCCTGTATCCATCCCCACACTAATCCCACTGCCCCCCGCTCTCTCCCCATAGCCCTGTATCCATCCCCACACTAATCCCACTGCCCCCCGCTCTCTCTCCCCATAGCCCTGTATCGATCCCCAAACTAATCCCACTGCCCCCCGCTCTCTCCCCATAGCCCTGTATCGATCCCCAAACTAATCCCACTGCCCCCCGCTCTCTCTCCCCATAGCCCTGTATCCATCCCCAAACTAATCCCACTGTCCCCCCGCTCTCTCTCCCCATAGCCCTGTATCCATCCCCAAACTAATCCCACTGTCCCCGCTCTCTCCCCATAGCCCTGTATCGATCCCCAAACTAATCCCACTGTCCCCGCTCTCTCTCCCCATAGCCCTGTATCGATCCCCAAACTAATCCCACTGTCCCCGCTCTCTCTCCCCATAGCCCTGTATCGATCCCCAAACTAATCCCACTGTCCCCGCTCTCTCCCCATAGCCCTGTATCGATCCCCAAACTAATCCCACTGCCCCCGCTCTCTTTCCCCATAGCCCTATATCCATCCCCAAACTAATCCCACTGTCCCCCCGCTCTCTCTCCCCATAGCCCTGTATCCATCCCCAAACTAATCCCACTGTCCCCCCGCTCTCTCTCCCCATAGCCCTGTATCCATCCCCACACTAATCCCACTGCCCCCCGCTCTCTCCCCATAGCCCTGTATCGATCCCCAAACTAATCCCACTGTCCCCGCTCTCTCCCCATAGCCCTGTATCCATCCCCAAACTAATCCCACTGCCCCCCGCTCTCTCCCCATAGCCCTGTATCGATCCCCAAACTAATCCCACTGTCCCCCCGCTCTCTCTCCCCATAGCCCTGTATCGATCCCCAAACCAATCCCACTGTCCCCCGCTCTCTCCCCATAGCCCTGTATCCATCCCCAAACTAATCCCACTGTCCCCCCGCTCTCTCTCCCCATAGCCCTGTATCCATCCCCAAACTAATCCCACTGCCCCCCGCTCTCTCTCCCCATAGCCCTGTATCAATCCCCAAACTAATCCCACTGCCCACTCTCTCTCCCCATAGCCCTGTATCAGTCCCCAAACTAATCCCACTGCCCCCGGCTCTCTCTCCCCATAGCCCTGTATCCATCCCCAAACTAATCCCACTGCCCCCCGCTCTCTCTCCCCATAGCCCTGTATCAATCCCCAAACTAATCCCACTGCCCACTCTCTCTCCCCATAGCCCTGTATCCATCCCCAAACTAATCCCACTGCCCCCCGCTCTCTCCCCATAGCCCTGTCTCGATCCCCAAACTAATCCCACTGCCCCCCGCTCTCTCTCCCCATAGCCCTGTATCGATCCCCAGACTAATCCCACTGTCCCCCGCTCTCTCTCCCCATAGCCCTGTATCCATCCCCAAACTAATCCCACTGCCCCCTGCTCTCTCTCCCCGTAGTCCTGTATCGATCCCCAAACTAATCCCACTGTCCCCCGCTCTCTCCCCATAGCCCTGTATCCATCCCCAAACTAATCCCACTGCCCCCCGCTCTCTCCCCATAGCCCTGTATCCATCCCCAAACTAATCCCACTGCCCCCCGCTCTCTCCCCATAGCCCTGTATCCATCCCCAAACTAATCCCACTGCCCCCCGCTCTCTCCCCATAGCCCTGTATCCATCCCCAAACTAATCCCACTGCCCCCCGCTCTCTCCCCATAGCCCTGTATCGATCCCCAAACTAATCCCACTGCCCCCCGCTCTCTCCCCATAGCCCTGTATCGATCCCCAAACTAATCCCACTGCCCCCCGCTCTCTCTCCCCATAGCCCTGTATCCATCCCCAAACTAATCCCACTGTCCCCGCTCTCTCTCCCCATAGCCCTGTATCGATCCCCAAACTAATCCCACTATCCCCCCGCTCTCTCCCCATAGCCCTGTATCGATCCCCAAACCAATCCCACTGCCCCCCACTCTCTCTCCCCATAGCCCTGTATCCATCCCCAAACTAATCCCACTGTCCCCCCGCTCTCTCCCCATAGCCCTGTATCCATCTCCAAACTAATCCCACTGCCCCCCGCTCTCTCTCCCCATAGCCCTGTATCAATCCCCAAACTAATCCCACTGCCCACTCTCTCTCCCCATAGCCCTGTATCAGTCCCCAAACTAATCCCACTGTCCCCGCTCTCTCTCCCCATAGCCCTGTATCCATCCCCAAACTAATCCCACTGTCCCCCCGCTCTCTCTCCCCATAGCCCTGTATCCATCCCCAAACTAATCCCACTGTCCCCCGCTCTCTCTCCCCATAGCCCTGTATCCATCCCCAAACTAATCCCACTGCCCACTCTCTCTCCCCATAGCCCTGTATCGATCCCCAAACTAATCCCACTGCCCCCCGCTCTCTCCCCATAGCCCTGTATCCATCCCCAAACTAATCCCACTGCCCCCCTCTCTCTCCTTCCCCTCCTCTCTCCCTCCCTCCCACCGCACCCTCTCTCTCTCCTTCCCCCCCCCTTTCTCGCTCTCCTTCCCCCCTCCCTCTCTCTCTCTCTCTCTCTCTCGTTCTCACCCCCTCCTTCCCTCCTCCTCCCTCCCTCCGTATCAGTGTCCCGGAGAGCCCCACCGTGCGGGATATCTGTTTGGCCGGATCCCAGTTTTCCGGGAGAGATTTCGGGAACAGCACCTGGGAGATTAGATTTCGCTGAGAGCAGCAGTTACTGTTATCGTTACCGCTGCTCAGGAACTAAAGTCCCAGCTCAGGGTGGGGGAGCGGGAGGGAGGGGGGAGAGAGAGAGTCCTTAACACCCCCTCCCTATCTCTGTGTGTGTCACCCCCTCCAGCCCCCTACCCCCCTCCCTATCTCTGTGTGTGTCACCCCCTCCAGCCCCCAACACCCCCTCCCTATCTCTGTGTGTGTCGCCCCCTACACCCCCTCCCTATCTCTGTGTGTGTCACCCCCTCCAGCCCCCTACACCCCCTCCCTATCTCTGTGTGTGTCACCCCCCTACACCCCCTCCCTATCTCTGTGTGTGTCACCCCCCTACACCCCCTCCCTATCTCTGTGTGTGTCACCCCCCTACACCCCCTCCCTATCTCTGTGTGCGTCACCCCCTACACCCCCCTCCCACTCAGAGCGTTGGGAGGGGTATGGTCCCTTGGATCTGGGTCAGGACATGATTCAGGGGATGGGATGCTCCGGTCGCTAACTGAATTCAGCCAGTGATGATCCCCAGCTGCAGTGAGCACGTGGCTGGAGTTATGGGCTTAATGCTGAATGTGTGTTCAGCTCAGATCCACATAAGCTTCTTTCCAGATAAACCTCACTCTCCCACCCTCGTTCCTGACCCTCCCTCCCCCTCTCTTCATCTCTTCCTCCCCCTTTCTCTCCTCACTCCCTCCATCTCGCCCCATCTCCCCTTCCTCACCCGCTCCCTCAGCACTGACCCTCCCCACAGCGCCCGCTCCCTCAGCACTGACCCTCCCACAGCACCCGCTCCCTCAGCACTGACCCTCCCACAGCACCCGCTCCCTCAGCACTGACCCTCCCACAGCGCCTGCTCCCTCAGCACTGACCCTCCCACAGCACTGACCCTCCCACAGCACCCACTCCCTCAGCACTGACCCTCCCACAGCACCCGCTCCCTCAGCACTGACCCTCCCACAGCACCCACTCCCTCAGCACTGACCCTCCCACAGCGCCCACTCCCTCAGCACTGACCCTCCCACAGCACCCACTCCCTCAGCACTGACCCTCCCACAGCACCCACTCCCTCAGCACTGACCCTCCCTCAGCACTGACCCTCCCACAGCACCCGCTCCCTCAGCACTGACCCTCCCACAGCACCCGCTCCCCCAGCACTGACCCTCCCACAGCGCCTGCTCCCTCAGCACTGACCCTCCCACAGCACTGACCCTCCCACAGCACCCACTCCCTCAGCACTGACCCTCCCACAGCACCCGCTCCCTCAGCACTGACCCTCCCTCAGCACTGACCCTCCCACAGCACCCACTCCCTCAGCACTGACCCTCCCACAGCGCCCACTCCCTCAGCACTGACCCTCCCACAGCACCCGCTCCCTCAGCACTGACCCTCCCTCAGCACTGACCCTCCCACAGCACCCACTCCCTCAGCACTGACCCTCCCACAGCGCCCACTCCCTCAGCACTGACCCTCCCACAGCACCCACTCCCTCAGCACTGACCCTCCCACAGCACCCACTCCCTCAGCACTGACCCTCCCTCAGCACTGACCCTCCCACAGCACCCGCTCCCTCAGCACTGACCCTCCCCACAGCGCCCACTCCCTCAGCACTGACCCTCCCACAGCACCCACTCCCTCAGGACGAGAGGAACACTGTCACGTGTAACTTTAAGGAGGTGAATGAGCTGGTGTCGGACTGGGGTGGACCAAGTTAAAAATCCCCCACATCACGGGTGTCGTCCAAGAGATGTTTGATGAATCACTCGTTTTCCGAGCCCCCGTTCCCTGAGGGAGGGCAGTGTTCCGAAAGTTACTGCTTCCTAAGAAACCTGATGGACTATAACCCGGTGTGGGGCGACTTTTAACAGAGTGTAAAGTCAATTAGTTTTAGATTTAATTGTGTTTCTGTATCAGTCCCATATCCCAGATACTGATTACAATAATCAAACACTCCCAGGAGAGGGAGGGCGCGGGGTTATCTACAGAGTAAAGCTCCCTCTACACCCTCCCCCCACTCCCAGGGACAGGGGGTTAGATACAGAGTAAAGCTCCTTCTACACCGTCCCCACTCCCAGGGACAGGGGGTTAGATACAGAGTAAACCTCCCTCTACACCGTCCACCCACTCCCAGGGACAGCTGCCTGATGAAGGAGCGTCGCTCCGAAAGCTAGTGCTTCGAAATAAACCTGTGGGACTATAATCTGGTGTTGTGTGATTTTTTAACTTTGTCCCAGTACAGGAACTGCCAGGGGTTAAATACAGTCTAAACCCTACCTGAGGGAGTGGGTGCTGTGGGAGGGTCAGTGCCGAGGGAGTGGGTGCTGTGGGAGGGTCAGTGCTGAGGGAGGGTCAGTGCTGAGGGAGTGGGTGCTGTGGGAGGGTCAGTGCTGAGGGAGTGGGTGCTGTGGGAGGGTCAGTGCTGTGGGAGTAGTTGCTGTGGGAGGGTCAGTGCTGAGGGAGGGTCAGTGCTGAGGGAGCGGGTGCTGTGGGAGGGTCAGTGCTGAGGGAGCGGGTGCTGTGGGAGGGTCAGTGCTGAGGGAGCGGGTGCTGTGGGAGGGTCAGTGCTGAGGGAGCGGGTGCTGTGGGGGGGTCAGTGCTGAGGGAGTGGGTGCTGTGGGAGGGTCAGTGCTGAGGGAGTGGGTGCTGTGGGAGGGTCAGTGCTGTGGGGGAGTATGTATCCACAGTCAGAGTGTGGTGGGAGGGGGTCTGGGAGGTTTGAGTGAGTGAGTGAGCTGAATTGGAGGGGTTCCTATCTGTCCCAAATATTGACAAATATTTGGCAGTTAGGCAAATATTTGAAGAATACACAAGGGTGGGGTCTCTGGGAGTGGCCTGGGGGTGGGTGTGAGGGTGGGGGTAGACTTGTGGGTCAGGCTGGTGCTGAGGGTAACGGGGTGGGGGTGGTGAAGAGCAAAGTGGGGGGATAATGTACCTCCGAAACTAGACGCAATGTACACAGCAAGTTGCATCACTGACTCAGAGAGGGAGGAGACTGTGTGTCTCTCACACACACACCCCTCCCCCCCAACACAGCTACAGGTTCAGGACACACATGTACACACACGCACACCCCCTCCCTCGCTCTCCGTCACCGCTCCCACCCAACACACACACAAACCAACACTCCCTCTCCCTCTCTCACACACACACAGACACTCACACACTTTTCTCTCTCACAGACACACTCTCTCACGCTCTCTCTCACACACACACAGACACACTCTCTCAAACACACAGACACACTCTCTCTCACACACACACAGACACTCTCACACACTTTTCTCTCTCACAGACACACCCTCACACACAGACACACTCAAACAAACACACACTCTCTCTCACACACACTCTCTCACACACACATACACACTCACTCTCTCACACTCTCTCTCACACAGACACACTCTCTCTCACACACACACAGACACACTCTCTCTCTCACACACACACACACTCTCTCTCACACACAGACACACTCTCTCTCACACACACACACACAGACACACTCACACACACAGACACACTCTCTCTCACACACACAGACACACTCTCTCTCACACAGACACACTCTCTCTCACTCTCTCTCTCACACACACATACACACTCTCTCACACACACACACACTCTCTCACACACACAGACACACTCTCTCTCACACACACAGACACACTCTCTCTCACACACACACAGACACACTCTCTCTCACACACACACACTGACACTCTCACACACTCTCTCTCACACACACACACACTCTCTCTCACACACACACACACTCTCTCTCACACACACACTCTCTCACACACACACACTCTCTCACACACACACACACACACACAGACACATTCTCTCTCAAACACACACACTCTCTCTCACACACAGACACACTCTCTCACACACACTGACAGACACATTCTCTCTTACACACTCTCTCTCACACACAGACATATTCTGTCTCACACATTCTGTCTCACACAGACATAGTGCAAGGTTCAGGAGGGCTAGGCCAAATCCACACACCGATATGCCTCCTGAGTCAGCGAAAGAGAGAGAGGGAGTGGGAGCAGCAAACACCACTCCCCTTTTCCACTCTGTCAAAAGCCAGCACCTCAGCACTCTGACTCCACGTGGCAGTCACACTGGGCTATGTCCCTCTCACCAGAGACCGGGGAGGAGCCGGGGGGGAGGGGAGTTCATCAAACTACTGAGAAATAACATGGTGAGCACACCCTGCCCTTGCCCCAGCCCCTTCCCCAAACCCCGTGGACGTTGTCAGGAATCCAGTGCCCAGCAATGTCCGGGGTGTATCTGACAGGTCAGCGACACTGTATCCTCCATTAGTTACTGTGTGTCTCTGGTTAGTGACCCAGGAGCACCCTCAGCCCCACGCCGGGTCAGTCACAATGTAAGCTTAGTGAATCCCGCTGTATCCCCGCACAGTTACACTGTATCCCCGCTCAGTCACACTGTATCCCCGCACAGTTACACTGTATCCCCGCTCAGTCACACTGTATCCCCGCTCAGTCACACTGTATCCCCAAAAATCAGTTACACTGTATCCCCGCTCAGTCACACTGTATCCCCGCTCAGTCACACTGTATCCCCGCTCAGCTACACTGTATCCCCGCTCAGTCACACTGTATCCCCGCTCAGTCACACTGTATCCCCGCTCAGTTACACCGTATCCCCGCTCAGTTACACCGTATCCCCGCTCAGTCACACCGTATCCCCGCTCAGTCACACTGTATCCCCGCTCAGCTACACTGTATCCCCGCTCAGTCACACTGTATCCCCGCACAGTTACACTGTATCCCCGCTCAGTCACACTGTATCCCCGCTCAGTCACACTGTATCCCCAAAAATCAGTTACACTGTATCCCCGCTCAGTCACACCGTATCCCCGCTCAGTCACACTGTATCCCCGCTCAGTCACACCGTATCCCCGCTCAGTTACACTGTATCCCCGCTCAGTCACACTGTATCCCCGCACAGTTACACTGTATCCCCGCTCAGTTACACTGTATCCCCGCTCAGTCACACTGTATCCCCGCTCAGTTACACCGTATCCCCGCTCAGTCACACTGTATCCCCGCACAGTTACACTGTATCCCCGCTCAGTCACACTGTATCCCCGCTCAGTCACACTGTATCCCCAAAAATCAGTTACACTGTATCCCCGCTCAGTCACACTGTATCCCCGCTCAGTCACACTGTATCCCCGCTCAGCTACACTGTATCCCCGCTCAGTCACACTGTATCCCCGCTCAGTCACACCGTATCCCCGCTCAGTCACACCGTATCCCCGCTCAGTCACACTGTATCCCCGCTCAGTCACACTGTATCCCCAATCAGTTACACTGTATCCCCGCTCAGTCACACTGTATCCCCGTTCAGTCACACTGTATCCCCAATCAGTTACACTGTATCCCCACTCAGTCACACTGTATACCCAATCAGTTACACTGTATCCCCGCTCAGTCACACTGTCTCCCCGCTCGGTCACACTGTATCCCCGCTCGGTCACACTGTCTCCCCGCTCGGTCACACCGTCTCCCTACTCAGTTACACTGTATCAACAATCAGTTACACTGTACCCCCACTCAGTCACACTGTATCCCCAATCAGTTACACTGTCTCCCCGCTCAGTCACACCGTCTCCCCGCTCAGTCACACTGTACCCCCGCTCAGTCACACTGTACCCCCGCTCAGTCACACTGTACCCCCGCTCAGTCACACCGTACCCCCGCTCAGTTACACCGTACCCCCGCTCTGTCACACCGTATCCCCGCTCAGTTACACTGTATCCCCGCTCAGTTACATAGTATCCCCGCTCAGTCACACTGTACCCCCGCTCAGTCACACTGTACCCCCGCTCAGTCACACTGTATCCCCAATCAGTCACACCGTACCCCCGCTCAGTCACACCGTATCCCCGCACAGTTACACTGTATCCCCGCTCAGTTACACTGTATCCCCGCTCAGTTACACTGTATCCCCACTCAGTCACACTGTATCCCCAATCAGTTACACTGTATCCCTGCTCAGTCACACTGTATCCCTGCTCAGTCACACTGTATCCCCGCTCAGTCACACTGTATCCCCGCTCAGTTACACCGTATCCCCGCTCAGTCACACTGTATCCCCGCTCAGTCACACTGTATCCCCGCTCAGTCACACTGTATCCCCAAAAATCAGTTACACTGTATCCCCGCTCAGTCACACTGTCTCCCCGCTCGGTCACACTGTCTCCCCGCTCGGTCACACCGTCTCCCTACTCAGTTACACTGTATCAACAATCAGTTACACTGTACCCCCACTCAGTCACACTGTATCCCCAATCAGTTACAATGTATCCCCGCTCAGTCACACCGTCTCCCCGCTCAGTCACACTGTATCCCCACTCAGTCACACTGTATCCCCAATCAGTTACACTGTATCCCTGCTCAGTCACACTGTATCCCCGCTCAGTCACACTGTATCCCTGCTCAGTCACACTGTATCCCCGCTCAGTCACACTGTATCCCCGCTCAGTCACACTGTATCCCCGCTCAGTCACACTGTATCCCCGCGCAGTTACACTGTATCCCCGCGCAGTCACACTGTACCCCCGCTCAGTCACACTGTCTCCCCGCTCGGTCACACTGTCTCCCCGCTCGGTCACACCGTCTCACTACTCAGTTACACTGTATCAACAATCAGTCACACCGTACCCCCACTCAGTTACAATGAATCCCCGCTCAGTCACACCGTACCCCCGCTCAGTCACACCGTATCCCCGCTCAGTTACACTGTATCCCCGCTCAGTTACACTGTATCCCCGCTCAGTTACACTGTATCCCCGCTCAGTCACACTGTCTCCCCGCTCAGTCACACTGTCTCCCCGCTCAGTTACATAGTATCAACAATCAGTTACACTGTATCCCTGCTCAGTTACACTGTATCCCTGCTCAGTCACACTGTACCCCGCTCAGTCACACTGTATCCCCGCTCAGTCACACTGTATCCCCGCTCAGTTACACCGTACCCCCGCTCAGTCACACTGTATCCCCGCACAGTTACACTGTATCCCTGCTCGGTTACACTGTATCCCCGCTCAGTTACATAGTATCCCCGCTCAGTCACACTGTATCCCCGCTCAGTCACACTGTATCCCCAATCAGTTACACTGAATCCCCGCTCAGTCACACTGTATCCCCGCTCAGTTACACTGTATCCCCAGTCAGTTACACTGTATCCCCAGTCAGTTACACTGTATCCCCGCTCAGTCACACTATATCCCTGCTCAGTCACACTGTATCCCCAATCAGTTACACCGTACCCCCGCTCAGTCACACCGTATCCCTGCTCAGTTACACTGTATCCCCAATCAGTCACACTGTACCCCGCTCAGTCACACCGTACCCCCGCTCAGTCACACCGTACCCCCGCTCAGTCACACCGTACCCCCGCTCAGTCACACCGTATCCCCGCTCAGTCACACTCTATCCCCGCTCAGTCAAACTCTATCCCCGCTCAGTCACACCGTACCCCCGCTCAGTCACACCGTACCCCCGCTCAGTCACACCGTATCCCCGCTCAGTCACACCGTATCCCCGCTCAGTCACACCGTACCCCCGCTCAGTCACACCGTACCCCCGCTCAGTCACACTTTATCCCCGCTCAGTCACACCGTATCCCCGCTCAGTCACACCGTACCCCCGCTCAGTCACACCGTATCCCCGCTCAGTCACACCGTACCCCCGCTCAGTCACACCGTACCCCCGCTCAGTCACACCGTACCCCCGCTCAGTCACACCGTATCCCCGCTCAGTCACACCGTACCCCCGCTCAGTCACACCGTACCCCCGCTCAGTCACACCGTACCCCCGCTCAGTCACACCGTATCCCCGCTCAGTCACACCGTACCCCCGCTCAGTCACACCGTACCCCCGCTCAGTCACACCGTACCCCCGCTCAGTCACACCGTAACCCCGCTCAGTCACACCGTAACCCCGCTCAGTCACACCCTATCCCCGCTCAGTTACACCGTATCCCCGCTCAGTGACACCGTATCCCCGCTCAGTCACACTCTACCCCCGCTCAGTCACACCGTATCCCCGCTCAGTCACACCGTATCCCCGCTCAGTTACACCGTACCCCCGCTCAGTCACACCGTACCCCCGCTCAGTCACACCGTACCCCCGCTCAGTCACACCGTAACCCCGCTCAGTTACACCCTATCCCCGCTCAGTCACACCGTACCCCCGCTCAGTCACACCGTACCCCCGCTCAGTCACACCGTATCCCCGCTCAGTCACACTCTATCCCCGCTCAGTCACACTCTATCCCCGCTCAGTCACACCGTCTCCCCGCTCAGTCACACCGTACCCCCGCTCAGTCACACCGTACCCCCGCTCAGTCACACCGTACCCCCGCTCAGTCACACCGTACCCCCGCTCAGTCACACCGTATCCCCGCTCAGTCACACTCTATCCCCGCTCAGTCACACCGTACCCCCGCTCAGTCACACCGTACCCCCGCTCAGTCACACCGTACCCCCGCTCAGTCACACCGTATCCCCGCTCAGTCACACTCTATCCCCGCTCAGTCACACCGTATTCCCGCTCAGTCACACTCTATCCCCGCTCAGTCACACTCTATCCCCGCTCAGTCACACCGTATCCCCGCTCAGTCACACCGTACCCCCGCTCAGTCACACCGTAACCCCGCTCAGTCACACCGTACCCCCGCTCAGTCACACCGTACCCCCGCTCAGTCACACCGTATCCCCGTCAGTCACACCGTACCCCCGCTCAGTCACACCGTATCCCCGCTCAGTCACACCGTATCCCCGCTCAGTCACACCGTATCCCCGCTCAGTCACACCGTACCCCCGCTCAGTCACACCGTATCCCAGCTCAGTCACACCGTACCCCCGCTCAGTCACACTCTATCCCCGCTCAGTCACACCGTATCCCCGCTCAGTCACACCGTACCCCCGCTCAGTCACACCGTACCCCCGCTCAGTCACACCGTATCCCCGCTCAGTCACACCGTATCCCCGTCAGTCACACCGTATCCCCGTCAGTCACACCGTACCCCCGCTCAGTCACACCGTATCCCCGCTCAGTCACACCGTATCCCCGCTCAGTCACACCGTATCCCCGCTCAGTCACACCGTACCCCCGCTCAGTCACACCGTATCCCAGCTCAGTCACACCGTACCCCCGCTCAGTCACACTCTATCCCCGCTCAGTCACACCGTATCCCCGCTCAGTGACACCGTATCCCCGCTCAGTCACACTCTACCCCCGCTCAGTCACACCGTATCCCCGCTCAGTCACACCGTATCCCTGCTCAGTTACACCGTACCCCCGCTCAGTCACACCGTACCCCCGCTCAGTCACACCGTACCCCCGCTCAGTCACACCGTAACCCCGCTCAGTTACACCCTATCCCCGCTCAGTCACACCGTACCCCCGCTCAGTCACACCGTACCCCCGCTCAGTCACACCGTATCCCCGCTCAGTCACACTCTATCCCCGCTCAGTCACACTCTATCCCCGCTCAGTCACACCGTACCCCCGCTCAGTCACACCGTACCCCCGCTCAGTCACACCGTACCCCCGCTCAGTCACACTGTATCCCCGCTCAGTTACACTGTATCCCCGCTCAGTTACACTGTATCCCTGGTCTGTAGTGCTGCACACGCGGCTCAGTCCCCATTGCCCAGTCTCCCCTCCCCTCCCCTGGGGTCTCTCTCCCCCCCTACCCCCCCCGGGGTCTCTCTGTCTCTCCCCCCACCCCCCCACTCACCAATCTGCTCGCTCCCATCACCGACATGGCTGGTGCTGTCCCCCCTACAGTCGGAGCCGCTCTCTGTCCCTCTGCCTGTCCCTGTGTCTGTGCGGAGGGTGAAGCCCCTCCCAGGCGAACAGCCCCATCCGGAACAAGGCGTGCCCTCCTGTTCCAGCGGATGCCTGCGGACGGATGGGAGCTGTAGTCCCTCACCACCTTCCGCCTCTCTCTCTCTCCCTCTCTGTATGTTCAGGCCGCTGCATTGCTGTAGCCCCTACCCCCTCCCTTCCTGCACCGATCCCCGGGAGACTTGTGCACGGGAAGATCCCACTGAGAGAACACACAGAGAGAGCTTCAGAAAACACAGCGCCTGGTGTTGTTGTTGTAAGGGTTGCTTTCACTTTCGGAATCTAACTCACACCCCCCACACTCACACACACACACTCATTCACACTCACACACACCCCACACACACACTCACACACACACACTCATTCACACTCAC
>NW_026868742.1:0-16657 GCF_020745735.1 Hemiscyllium ocellatum | reverse complement strand
CTCCCTCACACATACACACACTCTCTCCCTCACACATACACACTCTCTCTATTCCCCTCTCACACACACGCTCTCTCCTCCTCTCACACACACGCTCTCTCGTCATTTCACACACACATCCTCTCTCCTCCTCTCACACACACGCTCTCTTCCTCTCACACACACACGCTCTCTCCATCTCACACACACTCTCTACCCCTCTCACACACACTCTCTCCCCCTCTCACACACACTCTCTCCCCCTCTCACACACATGCGCTATCCACCTCTCTCTCACACTCACTCACTCTCACACACTCTCACTCACTCTCTCCCTCTCACACACTCTTTCCCTCTCACACACACGCGCTCTTCCCCTCTCACAAACACGCGCTCACCCTCTCTAACACACACGTGGTCTCCCCCCCTCTCACACATGCGCTCTCCCCCCACCTCACACACAGGCTCTCTCCCTCTCACACACACGCTCTCTCCCTCACACACACACGCTCTCTCCCTCACACATACACACTCTCTCTCCCTCACACATACACACTCTCGCCCCCTCACTCACACACACACTCTCTTCCTCTCTCACACACACACACACACACACTCTCTCCCCTCTCACACACACACACACAAACTCTCCCCCTCTCACACACGCTCTCTCCACCTCTCACACACAAGCTCTCTCTCCCACTCACACAAACGTGCTCTCCCCCTCTCACACACACACTTGCTCCCTCTCACACACTCTCTCCCTCTCACTTAAATGTGCTCTCCCCCTCTCACACACTCTCTACATCCTCACACACACACTCTCTCTCCCTCACACATACACACTCTCGCCCCCTCACACACACACACACACTCTCTCCCCATCTCACACACACGCTCTCTCGTCCTTTCACACACACGCTCTCTCCCCCCCTCTC
Organism: Hemiscyllium ocellatum; assembly: GCF_020745735.1. Lineage (NCBI taxonomy): Eukaryota > Metazoa > Chordata > Chondrichthyes > Orectolobiformes > Hemiscylliidae > Hemiscyllium > Hemiscyllium ocellatum. The sequence continues at coordinate 15,740 of NW_026868742.1, read as the reverse complement.
TCTCACACACACACGCACACTCTCCCCACTCACACACATGCTCTCTCCACCTCTCACACACAAGCTCTCTCTCCGACTCACACACGCGCGCACTCCCCCCTCACACACGCACTCATTCCCTCTCACATACACGCACTCTCCCCCTCTCACACACGCTCTCTCTCCCCCTCACACATACGCGCTCTCCCCATCTCACACACACACGCTCTCTCCCCCTCTCACACACACACGCTCTCTCCCCCTCTCACACACACACGCTCTCTCCCCCTCTCACACACACACGCTCTCTCCCCCTCAAACACACACACACGCTCTCTCCCTCACACACACACACTCTCTCTCCCTCACACATACACACTCTCGCTCCCTCACTCACACACACACTCTCTTCCTCTCTCACACACACACACTCTCTCCCCCTCTCACACACATGCTCTCTCCACCTCTCACACACAAGCTCTCTCTCCCACTCACACACGCTCGCACTCCCCCTCTCACACACGCACTCACTCCCTCTCACACACGCACTCACTCCCTCTCACACACGCACTCACTCCCTCTCACACACGCACTCACTCCCTCTCACACACACACTCACTCCCTCTCACACACACTCTCTCCCTGTGACACACACGTGCTCTCACCCTCTCACACACTCTCTCTCCCTCTCACATACACGCGCTCTCCCCCTCTCACACACGCGCTCTCCCCCTCTCACACACACACGCTCTCTCCCCCTCTCACACACACACGCTCTCCCCCTCTCACACACACACACGCTCTCTCCCTCACACATACACACTCTCGCCCCCTCTCTCACACACACACACTCTCTCCCCCTCTCTCACACACACACACTCCCCCTCTCACACACATGCTCTCTCCACCTCTCACACACAAGCTCTCTCTCCCATTCACACACGCTCGCACTCCCCCTCTCACACACACTCTCTCTCCCCGTCTCACACACACTCTCCCCTCCTCTCACACACACTCTCTCACACACATACTCTCTTCCCCTCTCACACACACACTCTCTCCCCCCTCACACACACTCTCTCCTCCTCTCACACACACACACTCTCTCCTCCTCTCACACACACACACTCTCTCCCCCTCACACATACACACTCTCGCCCCCTCACACACACACTCTCCCCATCTCACACACACGCTCTCTCCTCCTCTCACACACACACTCTCTTCCCCTCTCACACACATACTCTCTTCCCCTCTCACACACTCACACACACACACACACAAACTCTCCCCCTCTCACACACGCTCTCTCCACCTCTCACACACAAGCTCTCTCTCCCACTCACACACACGCGCTCTCCCCCTCTCACACACACACTCGCTCCCTCTCACACACACACTCTCTCCCTCTCACACACACACTCTCTCCCTCTCACACACATACACTCTCTCCCTGTGACACACACGTGCTCTCACCCTCTCTCACACTCTCTCTCCCTCTCACATACACGTGCTCTCCCCCTCTCACACACTCTCTACATCCTCACACACACGCTCTCTCCCTCTCACACATACGCTCTCTCCCCCTCACACATACACACTCTCGCCCCCTCACACACACACTCTCTCCCCCTCACACACACTCTCTCCCCATCTCACACACACGCTCTCTCGTCCTCTCACACACACGCTCTCTCCTCCTCTCACACACACGCTCTCTCCTCCTCTCACACACACGCTCTCTCCCTCACACACACATGCGCTCTCTCCCTCACACATACACACTCTCGCCTCCTCACACACAACACTCTTTTCCTCTCTCACACACACACACACACTCTCCCCCTCTCACACACGCACTCACTCCCTCTCACACACGCACTCTCTTCCTCTCACACACACTCTCCCTGTGACACACACGTGCTCTTACCCTCTCACACACTCTCTCTCCCTTTCACATACACGCGCTCTCCCCCTCTCACACACGCGCTCTCTCCCCCTCTCACACACACACGCTCTCTCCCCCTCTCACACACACACACGCTCTCGCCCTCACACATACACACTCTCTCTCCCTCACACATACACACTCTCTCTCCCTCACACATACACACTCTCGCCCCCTCACACACACACACTCTCTCCCCATCTCACACACATGCTCGCTCCTACTCTCACACAAACGCTCTCTCCTACTCTCACACAAACGCTCTCTCCTACTCTCACACAAACGCTCTCTCCTACTCTCACACACACGCTCTCTCCTTTCACACACACGCTCTCTCCCTCTCACACACACGCTCTCTCTCCCTCTCACACATACGCTCTCTCCCCCTCTCACACACACATTCTCTTTCTCTCTCACACACACACACAGTCTCTTCCCCTCTCACACACTCACAAACACACAAACTCTCCCCCTCTCACACACGCTCTCTCCACCTCTCACACACACACTCGCTCCCTCTCACACACACACTCTCTCCCTCTCACACACATACACTCTCTCCCTGTGACACACACGTGCTCTCACCCTCTCTCACACTCTCTCTCCCTCTCACATACACGTGCTCTCCCCCTCTCACACACTCTCTACCCCCTCACACACACGCTCTCTCTCCCTCTCACACAAACGCTCTCTCCCCGTCTCACACACACACGCTCTCTCCCTCACACATACACACACACACTCTCTCCCCATCTCACACACACGCTCTCTCCTCCTCTCACACACATGCTCGCTCCTCCTTTCACACACACGCTCTCTCCTTTCACACACGCGCGCTCTCTCCCCCTCACACGCGCGCTCTCCCTTCCCCTCTCTCACACACGCTCTCTCTTCCCCTCTCACACACACGCTCTCTCGACCTCTCACACACGCTCTCTCTCCCTCACACATACACGCTCTCTCTCCCTCACACATACACGCTCTCGCCTCCTCACACACACACATACACTCTTTTCCTCTCTCTCACACACACACCCTCTTCCCCTCTCACACACACACACACACACTCCCCCCTCACACACACACACACACACTCCCCCTCTCACACACATGCTCTCTCCACCTCTCACACACAAGCTCTCTCTCCCACTCACACACGCTCGCACTCCCCCTCTCACACACACTCTCTCTCCCCGTCTCACACACACTCTCCCCTCCTCTCACACACACTCTCTCCCTCTCTCACACACATACTCTCTTCCCCTCTCACACACACACTCTCTCCCCCCTCACACACACTCTCTCCTCCTCTCACACACACTCTCTCCTCCTCTCACACACACACACACTCTCTCCCCCTCACACATACACACTCTCGCCCCCTCACACACACACTCTCTCCCCATCTCACACACACGCTCTCTCCTCCTCTCACACACACACTCTCTTCCCCTCTCACACACATACTCTCTTCCCCTCTCACACACACACTCTCTACCCCCTCACACACACACACTCTCCCTCTCACACACACACACTCTCTCCCGCCTCGCGCACACGCTCTCTCCCTCTCTCACACACACTCTCTCTCCCCGTCTCACACACACTCTCTCTCCCTCTCACACACACATTCTCTCCACCCTCACACACACTCTCTCCCCCCTCACACACACACTCTCTCCCTCTCACACACACGCTCTCTCCCCTCTCACACACACACGCTCTCTCCCTCATGCATACACACTCTCTCTCCCTGGCACATACACGCTCTCTCTCCCTCTACACATATGCTCTCTCCCCCTCTCACGCATACGCTCTCTCCCCCTCTCACGCATACGCTCTCTCCCCCTCTCACGCATACGCTCTCTCCCCCTCTCACGCATACGCTCTCTCCCCCTATCACACACACACACGCTCTCTCCCTCACACATACACACTCTCGCCCCCACACACACACACACACATTCTCTTCCTCTCTCACACACTCACACACACACACAAACTCTCCCTCTCTCACACACGCTCTCTCCACCTCTCACACAAGCTCTCTCCACCTCTCACACACAAGCTCTCTCTCCCACTCACACACACGCGCTCTCCCCCTCTCACACACACACTCGCTCCCTCTCACACACACACTCTCTCCCTCTCACACACATACACTCTCTCCCTGTGACACACACGTGCTCTCACCCTCTCTCACACTCTCTCTCCCTCTCACATACACGTGCTCTCCCCCTCTCACACATACGCTCTCTCCCCCTCACACATACACACTCTCTCTCCCTCACACATACACACTCTCGCCCCCTCACACACACACTCTCTCCCCATCTCACACACACGCTCTCTCGTCCTCTCACACACACGCTCTCTCCCTCACACATACACACTCTCGCCCCCACACACACACACACACACACACATTCTCTTCCTCTCTCACACACTCACACACACACACACACACACACACAAACTCTCCCTCTCTCACACACGCTCTCTCCACCTCTCACACAAGCTCTCTCCACCTCTCACACACAAGCTCTCTCTCCCACTCACACACACGCGCTCTCCCCCTCTCACACACACACTCGCTCCCTCTCACACACACACTCTCTCCCTCTCACACACATACACTCTCTCCCTGTGACACACACGTGCTCTCACCCTCTCTCACACTCTCTCTCCCTCTCACATACACGTGCTCTCCCCCTCTCACACATACGCTCTCTCCCCCTCACACATACACACTCTCGCCCCCTCACACACACACTCTCTCCCCATCTCACACACACGCTCTCTCGTCCTCTCACACACACGCTCTCTCCTCCTCTCACACACACGCTCTCTCCCTCTCACACACACGCTCTCTCTCCCTCACACATACACGCGCTCTCTCCCTCACACATACACACTCTCACCTCCTCACACACAACACTCTTTTCCTCTCTCACACACACACACACACACTCTCCCCCTCTCACACACGCACTCACTCCCTCTCACACACGCACTCTCTTCCTCTCACACACACTCTCCCTGTGACACACACGTGCTCTCACCCTCTCACACACTCTCTCTCCCTTTCACATACACGCGCTCTCCCCCTCTCACACACGTGCTCTCTCCCCCTCTCACACACACACGCTCTCTCCCCCTCTCACACACACACACGCTCTCGCCCTCACACATACACACTCTCTCTCCCTCACACACACACACTCTCTCCCCATCTCACACACATGCTCGCTCCTACTCTCACACAAACGCTCTCTCCTACTCTCACACAAACGCTCTCTCCTACTCTCACACACACGCTCTCTCCTTTCACACACACGCTCTCTCCCTCTCACACACACGCTCTCTCTCCCTCTCACACATACGCTCTCTCCCCCTCTAACACACACATTCTCTTTCTCTCTCACACACACACACAGTCTCTTCACCTCTCACACACTCACAAACACACAAACTCTCCCCCTCTCACACACGCTCTCTCCACCTCTCACACACACACTCGCTCCCTCTCACACACACTCTCTCTCCCTCTCACACACATACACTCTCTCCCTGTGACACACACGTGCTCTCACCCTCTCTCACACTCTCTCTCCCTCTCACATACGCGTGCTCTCCCCCTCTCACACACTCTCTACCCCCTCACACACACGCTCTCTCGCCCTCTCACACATACGCTCTCTCCCCGTCTCACACACACGCTCTCTCCCTCACACATACACACACACACTCTCTCCCCATCTCACACACACGCTCTCTCCTCCTCTCACACACATGCTCTCTCCTCCTTTCACACACACGCTCTCTCCTTTCACACACGCGCGCTCTCTCCCCCTCACACGCGCGCTCTCCCTTCCCCTCTCACACACACGCTCTCTCTTCCCCTCTCACACACACGCTCTCTCGTCCTCTCACACACGCCATCTCTCCCTCACACATACACGCTCTCTCTCCCTCACACATACACACTCTCGCCTCCTCACACACACACATACACTCTTTTCCTCTCTCTCACACACACACCCTCTTCCCCTCTCACACACACACACACACATCCCCCCTCACACACACACACACACACACTCCCCCTCTCACACACATGCTCTCTCCACCTCTCACACACAAGCTCTCTCTCCCACTCACACACGCTCGCACTCTCCCTCTCACACACACTCTCTCTCCCCGTCTCACACACACTCTCCCCTCCTCTCACACACATACTCTCTTCCCCCCTCACACACACACTCTCTCCCCCCTCACACACACACTCTCTCCCCCCTCACACACACACTCTCTCCCCGTCACACACACTCTCTCCTCCTCTCACACACACACACTCTCTCCTCCTCTCACACACACACACTCTCTCCCCCTCACACACACACTCTCTCCCCCTCACACACACACGCTCTCTCCTCCTCTCACACACACACTCTCTCCTCCTCTCACACACACACTCTCTTCCCCTCTCTCACACATACTCTCTTCCCCTCTCACACACACACTCTCTACCCCCTCACACACACACTCTCTACCCCCTCACACACACACTCTCTCCCTCTCACACACACACACTCTCTCCCGCTTCGCGCACATGCTCTCTCCCTCTCTCACACACACTCTCTCTCCCCGTCTCACACACACACTCTCTCTCCCTCTCACACACACATTCTCTCCCCCTCACACACACACTCTCTCCCCCCTCACACACACACTCTCTCCCCCCTCACACACACACTCTCTCCCTCTCACATACGCGTGCTCTCCCCCTCTCACACACTCTCTACCCTCTCACACACACGCTCTCTCTCCCTCTCACACATACGCTCTCTCCCTGTCTCACACACACACGCTCTCTCCCTCACACATACACACACACACTCTCTCCCCATCTCACACACACGCTCTCTCCTCCTCTCACACACATGCTCTCTCCTCCTTTCACACACACACGCTCTCTCCCTCACACATACACACTCTCGCCCCCTCACACACACACACACACATTCTCTTCCTCTCTCACACACTCACACACACACACACACAAACTCTCCCCCTCTCACACACGCTCTCTCCACCTCTCACACACAAGCTCTCTCTCCCACTCACACACACGCGCTCTCCCCCTCTCACACACACACTCGCTCCCTCTCACACACATACACTCTCTCCCTGTGACACACACGTGCTCTCACCCTCTCTCACACTCTCTCTCCCTCTCACATACACGTGCTCTCCCCCTCTCACACTCTACATCCTCACACACACGCTCTCTCTCCCTCTCACACATACGCTCTCTCCCCCTCACACATACACACTCTCTCTCCCTCACACATACACACTCTCGCCCCCTCACACACACACTCTCTCCCCATCTCACACACACGCTCTCTCGTCCTCTCACACACACGCTCTCTCCTCCTCTCACACACACGCTCTCTCGTCCTCTCACACACACGCTCTCTCCTCCTCTCACACACACGCTCTCTCCCTCTCACACACACTCTCTCTCCCCGTCTCACACACACACTCTCTCTCCCTCTCACACACACGCTCTCTCCCTCTCACACACACGCTCTCTCTCCCTCACACATACACGCGCTCTCTCCCTCACACATACACACTCTCGCCTCCTCACACACAACACTCTTTTCCTCTCTCACACACACACACACACACTCTCCCCCTCTCACACACGCACTCACTCCCTCTCACACACACTCTCCCTGTGACACACACGTGCTCTCACCCTCTCACACACTCTCTCTCCCTTTCACATACACGCGCTCTCCCCCTCTCACACACGCGCTCTCTCCCCCTCTCACACACACACGCTCTCTCCCCCTCTCACACACACACGCTCTCTCCCCCTCTCACACACACACACGCTCTCGCCCACACACGTACACACTCTCTCTCCCTCACACATACACACTCTCTCCCTCACACATACACACTCTCGCCCCCTCACACACACACACACAAACTCTCTCCCCATCTCACACACATGCTCGCTCCTACTCTCACACAAACGCTCTCTCCTACTCTCACACAAACGCTCTCTCCTACTCTCACACACACGCTCTCTCCTTTCACACACACGCTCTCTCCCTCTCACACACACGCTCTCTCTCCCTCTCACACATACGCTCTCTCCCCCTCTCACACACACATTCTCTTCCCCTCTCACACACTCACAAACACACAAACTCTCCCCCTCTCACACACGCTCTCTCCACCTCTCACACACACACTCGCTCCCTCTCACACACACACTCTCTCCCTCTCACACACATACACTCTCTCCCTGTGACACACACGTGCTCTCACCCTCTCTCACACTCTCTCTCCCTCTCACATACGCGTGCTCTCCCCCTCTCACACACTCTCTCTCCCTCTCACATACGCGTGCTCTCCACCTCTCACACACTCTCTACCCCCTCACACACACGCTCTCTCTCCCTCTCACACATACGCTCTCTCCCCGTCTCACACACACACACACACACACTCTCTCCCCATCTCACACACACGCTCTCTCATCCTCTCACACACATGCTCTCTCCTCCTTTCACACACACGCTCTCTCCTTTCACACACGCGCGCTCTCTCCCCCTCACACGCGCGCTCTCCCTTCCCCTCTCACACACACGCTCTCTCCTCCTCTCACACACACGCTCTCTCGTCCTCTCACACACGCTCTCTCTCCCTCACACATACACGCTCTCTCTCCCTCACACATACACACTCTCGCCTCCTCACACACACACATACACTCTTTTCCTCTCTCTCACACACACACCCTCTTCCCCTCTCACACACACACACACACACTCCCCCCTCACACACACACACAACACACACACACACACCCCCTCTCACACACATGCTCTCTCCACCTCTCACACACAAGCTCTCTCTCCCACTCACACACGCTCGCACTCCCCCTCTCACACACGCACTCACTCCCTCTCACACACGCACTCACTCCCTCTCTCACACACAATCTCCCTGTGACACACACGTGCTCACACCCTCTCTCTCCCTCTCACATACACGCGCTCTCCACCTCTCACACACGCGCTCTCCCCCTCTCACACAAACGCTCTCTCTCCCTCTCACACATACGCTCTCTCCCCCTCTCACACACACACGCTCTCTCCCCCACTCACACGCACACGCTCTCCCTCTCACACACACACACGCTCCCTCCCTCACACATACACACTCTCGCCCCCTCTCTCACACACACACACACTCTCTCCCCATCTCACACACAGGCTCTCCCCTACTCTCACACATACGCTCTTCTCCCTCTCACACACACGCTCTCTCCCCCTCTCACACACATACACTCGCTCCCTCTCACAAACACACACTCTCTCCCTCACACATACACACTCTCTCTCCCTCTCACACACACACTCTCTCTCTCCCTCTCACACACACACTCTCTCTCCCTCTCACACACACACTCTCTCTCCCCTCTCACACACACACTCTCTCTCCCTCTCACACACACACTCTCTCCCCCTCACACACACACACTCTCTCCCCCTCTCACACACATACACTCGCTCCCTCTCACAAACACACACTCTCTCCCTCACACATACACACTCTCTCTATTCCCCTCTCACACACACGCTCTCTCCTCCTCTCACACACACGCTCTCTCGTCATTTCACACACACATCCTCTCTCCTCCTCTCACACACACGCTCTCTTCCTCTCACACACACGCTCTCTCCCTCTCACACACACTCTCTCCCCCTCTCACACACACTCTCTCCCCCTCTCACACACACTCTCTCCCCCTCTCACACACATGCGCTCTCCACCTCTCTCTCACACTCACTCACTCTCACACACTCTCACTCACTCTCTCCCTCTCACACACTCTTTCCCTCTCACACACACGCGCTCTTCCCCTCTCACAAACACGCGCTCACCCTCTCTAACACACACGTGGTCTCCCCCCCTCTCACACATGCGCTCTCCCCCCACCTCACACACAGGCTCTCTCCCTCTCACACACACGCTCTCTCCCTCACACACACACGCTCTCTCCCTCACACATACACACTCTCTCTCCCTCACACATACACACTCTCGCCCCCTCACTCACACACACACTCTCTTCCTCTCTCACACACACACACACACACTCTCTTCCCCTCTCACACACACACACACAAACTCTCCCCCTCTCACACACGCTCTCTCCACCTCTCACACACAAGCTCTCTCTCCCACTCACACAAACGTGCTCTCCCCCTCTCACACACACACTTGCTCCCTCTCACACACTCTCTCCCTCTCACTTAAATGTGCTCTCCCCCTCTCACACACTCTCTACATCCTCACACACACACTCTCTCTCCCTCACACATACACACTCTCGCCCCCTCACACACACACACACACTCTCTCCCCATCTCACACACACGCTCTCTCGTCCTTTCACACACACGCTCTCTCCCCCCCTCTCTCTCACACACACACGCACACTCTCCCCACTCACACACATGCTCTCTCCACCTCTCACACACAAGCTCTCTCTCCGACTCACACACGCGCGCACTCCCCCTCACACACGCACTCATTCCCTCTCACATACACGCACTCTCCCCCTCTCACACACGCTCTCTCTCCCCCTCACACATACGCGCTCTCCCCATCTCACACACACACGCTCTCTCCCCCTCTCACACACACACGCTCTCTCCCCCTCTCACACACACACGCTCTCTCCCCCTCTCACACACACACGCTCTCTCCCCCTCAAACACACACACACGCTCTCTCCCTCACACACACACACTCTCTCTCCCTCACACATACACACTCTCGCTCCCTCACTCACACACACACTCTCTTCCTCTCTCACACACACACACTCTCTCCCCCTCTCACACACATGCTCACTCCACCTCTCACACACAAGCTCTCTCTCCCACTCACACACGCTCGCACTCCCCCTCTCACACACGCACTCACTCCCTCTCACACACGCACTCACTCCCTCTCACACACGCACTCACTCCCTCTCACACACACACTCACTCCCTCTCACACACACTCTCTCCCTGTGACACACACGTGCTCTCACCCTCTCACACACTCTCTCTCCCTCTCACATACACGCGCTCTCCCCCTCTCATACACGCGCTCTCCCCCTCTCACACACACACGCTCTCTCCCCCTCTCACACGCACACGCTCTCCCCCTCTCACACACACACACGCTCTCTCCCTCACACATACACACTCTCGCCCCCTCTCTCACACACACACACTCTCTCCCCCTCTCTCACACACACACACTCCCCCTCTCACACACATGCTCTCTCCACCTCTCACACACAAGCTCTCTCTCCCACTCACACACGCTCGCACTCCCCCTCTCACACACACTCTCTCTCCCCGTCACACACACACTCTCCCCTCCTCTCACACACACTCTCTCACACACATACTCTCTTCCCCTCTCACACACACACTCTCTCCCCCTCACACACACTCTCTCCTCCTCTCACACACACACACTCTCTCCTCCTCTCACACACACACACTCTCTCCCCCTCACACATACACACTCTCGCCCCCTCACACACACACTCTCCCCATCTCACACACACGCTCTCTCCTCCTCTCACACACACACTCTCTCCCCTCTCACACACATACTCTCTTCCCCTCTCACACACTCACACACACACACACAAACTCTCCCCCTCTCACACACGCTCTCTCCACCTCTCACACACAAGCTCTCTCTCCCACTCACACACACGCGCTCTCCCCCTCTCACACACACACTCGCTCCCTCTCACACACACACTCTCTCCCTCTCACACACACACTCTCTCCCTCTCACACACATACACTCTCTCCCTGTGACACACACGTGCTCTCACCCTCTCTCACACTCTCTCTCCCTCTCACATACACGTGCTCTCCCCCTCTCTCACACTCTCTACATCCTCACACACACGCTCTCTCTCCCTCTCACACATACGCTCTCTCCCCCTCACACATACACACTCTCGCCCCCTCACACACACACTCTCTCCCCATCTCACACACACGCTCTCTCGTCCTCTCACACACACGCTCTCTCCTCCTCTCACACACACGCTCTCTCCTCCTCTCACACACACGCTCTCTCTCCCTCACACACACATGCGCTCTCTCCCTCACACATACACACTCTCGCCTCCTCACACACAACACTCTTTTCCTCTCTCACACACACACACACACTCTCCCCCTCTCACACACGCACTCACTCCCTCTCACACACGCACTCTCTTCCTCTCACACACACTCTCCCTGTGACACACACGTGCTCTTACCCTCTCACACACTCTCTCTCCCTTTCACATACACGCGCTCTCCCCCTCTCACACACGCGCTCTCTCCCCCTCTCACACACACACGCTCTCTCCCCCTCTCACACACACACACGCTCTCGCCCTCACACATACACACTCTCTCTCCCTCACACATACACACTCTCTCTCCCTCACACATACACACTCTCGCCCCCTCACACACACACACTCTCTCCCCATCTCACACACATGCTCGCTCCTACTCTCACACAAACGCTCTCTCCTACTCTCACACAAACGCTCTCTCCTACTCTCACACAAACGCTCTCTCCTACTCTCACACACACGCTCTCTCCTTTCACACACACGCTCTCTCCCTCTCACACACACGCTCTCTCTCCCTCTCACACATACGCTCTCTCCCCCTCTAACACACACATTCTCTTTCTCTCTCACACACACACACAGTCTCTTCCCCTCTCACACACTCACAAACACACAAACTCTCCCCCTCTCACACACGCTCTCTCCACCTCTCACACACACACTCGCTCCCTCTCACACACACACTCTCTCCCTCTCACACACATACACTCTCTCCCTGTGACACACACGTGCTCTCACCCTCTCTCACACTCTCTCTCCCTCTCACATACACGTGCTCTCCCCCTCTCACACACTCTCTACCCCCTCACACACACGCTCTCTCTCCCTCTCACACATACGCTCTCTCCCCGTCTCACACACACACGCTCTCTCCCTCACACATACACACACACACTCTCTCCCCTCTCACACACACGCTCTCTCCTCCTCTCACACACATGCTCGCTCCTCCTTTCACACACACGCTCTCTCCTTTCACACACGCGCGCTCTCTCCCCCTCACACGCGCGCTCTCCCTTCCCCTCTCTCACACACGCTCTCTCTTCCCCTCTCACACACACGCTCTCTCGACCTCTCACACACGCTCTCTCTCCCTCACACATACACGCTCTCTCTCCCTCACACATACACGCTCTCGCCTCCTCACACACACACATACACTCTTTTCCTCTCTCTCACACACACACCCTCTTCCCCTCTCACACACACACACACACACTCCCCCTCACACACACACACACACACTCCCCCTCTCACACACATGCTCTCTCCACCTCTCACACACAAGCTCTCTCTCCCACTCACACACGCTCGCACTCCCCCTCTCACACACACTCTCTCCCCGTCTCACACACACGCTCTCTCCTCCTCTCACACACACTCTCTCCCTCTCTCACACACATACTCTCTTCCCCTCTCACACACACACTCTCTCCCCCTCACACACACTCTCTCCTCCTCTCACACACACTCTCTCCTCCTCTCACACACACACACACTCTCTCCCCCTCACACATACACACTCTCCCCCCTCACACACACACTCTCTCCCCATCTCACACACACGCTCTCTCCTCCTCTCACACACACACTCTCTTCCCCTCTCACACACATACTCTCTTCCCCTCTCACACACACACTCTCTACCCCTCACACACACACACTCTCCCTCTCACACACACACACTCTCTCCCGCCTCGCGCACACGCTCTCTCCCTCTCTCACACACACTCTCTCTCCCCGTCTCACACACACTCTCTCTCCCTCTCACACACACATTCTCTCCACCCTCACACACACTCTCTCCCCCTCACACACACACTCTCTCCCTCTCACACACACGCTCTCTCCCCTCTCACACACACACGCTCTCTCCCTCATGCATACACACTCTCTCTCCCTGGCACATACACGCTCTCTCTCCCTCTACACATATGCTCTCTCCCCCTCTCACGCATACGCTCTCTCCCCCTCTCACGCATACGCTCTCTCCCCCTCTCACGCATACGCTCTCTCCCCCTCTCACGCATACGCTCTCTCCCCCTCTCACGCATACGCTCTCTCCCCCTATCACACACACACACGCTCTCTCCCTCACACATACACACTCTCGCCCCCACACACACACACACACATTCTCTTCCTCTCTCACACACTCACACACACACACAAACTCTCCCTCTCTCACACACGCTCTCTCCACCTCTCACACAAGCTCTCTCCACCTCTCACACACAAGCTCTCTCTCCCACTCACACACACGCGCTCTCCCCCTCTCACACACACACTCGCTCCCTCTCACACACACACTCTCTCCCTCTCACACACATACACTCTCTCCCTGTGACACACACGTGCTCTCACCCTCTCTCACACTCTCTCTCCCTCTCACATACACGTGCTCTCCCCCTCTCACACATACGCTCTCTCCCCCTCACACATACACACTCTCTCTCCCTCACACATACACACTCTCGCCCCCTCACACACACACTCTCTCCCCATCTCACACACACGCTCTCTCGTCCTCTCACACACACGCTCTCTCCCTCACACATACACACTCTCGCCCCACACACACACACACACACACACATTCTCTTCCTCTCTCACACACTCACACACACACACACACACACACACAAACTCTCCCTCTCTCACACACGCTCTCTCCACCTCTCACACAAGCTCTCTCCACCTCTCACACACAAGCTCTCTCTCCCACTCACACACACGCGCTCTCCCCCTCTCACACACACACTCGCTCCCTCTCACACACACACTCTCTCCCTCTCACACACATACACTCTCTCCCTGTGACACACACGTGCTCTCACCCTCTCTCACACTCTCTCTCCCTCTCACATACACGTGCTCTCCCCCTCTCACACATACGCTCTCTCCCCCTCACACATACACACTCTCGCCCCCTCACACACACACTCTCTCCCCATCTCACACACACGCTCTCTCGTCCTCTCACACACACGCTCTCTCACACACACGCTCTCTCCCTCTCACACACACGCTCTCTCTCCCTCACACATACACGCGCTCTCTCCCTCACACATACACACTCTCGCCTCCTCACACACAACACTCTTTTCCTCTCTCACACACACACACACACACTCTCCCCCTCTCACACACGCACTCACTCCCTCTCTCACACGCACTCTCTTCCTCTCACACACACTCTCCCTGTGACACACACGTGCTCTCACCCTCTCACACTCTCTCTCCCTTTCACATACACGCGCTCTCCCCCTCTCACACACGTGCTCTCTCCCCCTCTCACACACACACGCTCTCTCCCCCTCTCACACACACACACGCTCTCGCCCTCACACATACACACTCTCTCTCCCTCACACACACACACTCTCTCCCCATCTCACACACATGCTCGCTCCTACTCTCACACAAACGCTCTCTCCTACTCTCACACACGCTCTCTCCTACTCTCACACACACGCTCTCTCCTTTCACACACACGCTCTCTCCCTCTCACACACACGCTCTCTCTCCCTCTCACACATACGCTCTCTCCCCCTCTAACACACACATTCTCTT
>NW_026868741.1:0-16855 GCF_020745735.1 Hemiscyllium ocellatum | reverse complement strand
GTGTGTGTGTGTGGGGGTGCTGTGTGTCCTGCCCAGCCTGTTCCCCACCCTCCCTGCGGACCATCCCTGTCCGTTCCCACCCTCCGTGTTCCTGGTTCCTGTTGTGTCTGTCCCTCCCTGAGCCCCAGGGTCCCAGATCCAGGTTGGATTTGGTGAAATCTGTTGAGAGAATTCCCCGACGTGTTGAAGAATTCTCCCTGTTGTTAATAAAGGGTTTCGTTTCCTGCGGCCTGTTTTTTAATAAATATTTTTATTGAAGTGAAATGATATTAGGATTTTTATCAAATTACAAACCCGTGTGATAACTGTATCATATAATCACAAGCAAACTCCACGACTGACTCCAGACACACACAACAAACTATAACATCTACAACTCAGTACATCACCAGGAAGAAACATCAATAAATACACAAAATCAAATTAAACTCCATGATAACGGGGTAAATTAAATTATATTCCAGTAAATTCCTGCTCCCCGCGTTCACTCACGGACGGTACAAGGTGAGAGAGTGGGGCTGGAAAAACACAGCAGGTCAGGCAGCATTCCCGGGGACAGGAAAACCAACGTTTCCGGCAAAATCCCTTCGTCAGGAATGAGACTGGGAGCCGCCGGGGAGGGGAGATAAATGGGAGGGGGACGGTGGGAGGGTGTGGGGAGAAGGGGCTGAGGGTGTGATGGGTGGATGCAGGTGGGGAGGAAGGGGAGAGACCAGAGAGGAGGGTGGGAGGGGATCGATGGGAAGGAAGATGGGCAGGTAGGCCCGGTCCCAGCACCGCTCCCTGCCCCGGGGAGCAGGAGGACACAGACCTGGACTTGTCCAGGATTCCCCCCCACCCCCTCCCCAAGGACCCCCGGAGCGACAGACACAATTATCAGGAGGGTACAAAGGCCCAGGACCAGACAGCCGAGGGGTCGGCGTCGTTGTAATTCAGAAATGGCGGCCATGTTCTGTCAAACTACTCCATTTTCGGTGGCACCGTGAGGAGGGGGTTCCAGAACGATCCGACCCCAACTCGAGATCCCAGGGCCATTCCCCAACACCTACCCCCACACACACCCCCACACTCACACACACACACACACCCACACACACACACCCCACACACACCGCGCACACACACACACACCCCACACCCACACACACACACCCCCACACACACACACACCCACACACACACACCCCCCACACACACACACACACCCACACAGACACACACACACACACCCCACACACACACCTCCCCCACACACACAGCAGAGCAAGTACAGACAGTGTTTCAATGAACAATAGACAATAGGTGCAGGAGTAGGCCATTCTGCCCTTCGAGCCTGCACCGCCATTCAATATGATCATGGCTGATCATCCTTAATCAGTATCCTGTTCCTGCCTTATCTCCATAACCCTTGATCCCACTATCCTTGAGAGCTCTATCCAACTCTTTCTTAAATGAATCCAGAGACTGGGCCTCCACTGCCCTCTGGGGCAGAGCATTCCACACAGCCACCACTCTCTGGGTGAAGAAGTTTCTCCTCATCTCTGTCCTAAATGGTCTACCCCGTATTTTTAAGCTGTGTCCTCTGGTTTGGCACTCGCCCATCAGCGGAAACATGTTTCCTGCTGCCAGAGTGTCCAATCCTTTCATAATCTTATATGTCTCAATCAGATCCCCTCTCAGTCTTCTAAACTCAAGGGTATACAAGCCCAGTCGCTCCAGTCTTTCAGTGTAAGGTAATCCCTCCATTTCAGGAATTGACCTCATGAACCTACGCTGCACTCCCTCAATAGCCAGAATGTCTTTCCTCAAATTTGGCGACCAGAACTGCACACAGTACTCCAGGTGTGGTCTCACCAGGGCCCTGTACAGCTGCAGAAGAACCTCTTTGCTTCTATACTCAATCCCTCTTGTTATGAAGGCCAGCATGCTATTAGCCTTCTTCACTACCTGCTGTACCTGCACGCTTGCCTTCATTGACTGGTGTACAAGAACACCCAGATCTCTCTGTACTGCCCCTTTACCTAAATTAATTCCATTGAGGTAGTAATCTGCCTTCCTGTTCTTGCCACCAAAGTGGATAACCATACATTTATCCACATTAAACTGCATCTGCCATGCATCTGCCCACTCACCTAACTTGTCCAGGTCACTCTGTAATCTCCTAACATCCTCATCACATTTCACCCTGCCACCCAGCTTTGTATCATCAGCAAATTTGCTAATGTTATTACTAATACCATCTTCTATATCATTAATATGTATTGTCAAAAGCTGCGGTCCCAGCACTGATCCCTGCGGTACCCCACTGGTCACTGCCTGCCATTCCGAAATGGAGCCGTTTATCACTACTCTTTGTTTCCTGTCAGCCAACCAACTTTCAATCCAATACCATGCGCCCTACGTTTGCTCACTAACCTCCTATCTGGGACTTTATCACAAGCTTTCTGAAAGTCCAGGTACGCTACATCGACTGGATCTCCCTCGTCCATCTTCAGAGTTGCATCCTCAAAGAAATTCCAGAAGATTAGTCAAGCACGATTTCCCCTTCATAAATCCATGCTGACTCTGACCTATCCTCAACTCTCCTCAACCAGGGGTCCTCCCCCATACCAAACCCCTCTACCGAAGCGCTCGGAACGTTATCCCGATCCCTGCGGAAGACTGGGACGTGAGCACAAGCAGTGAGGAAGGGTGTACCCACCTCCATTTTGCACTTGGGGCCCAGTGGGGACACTCCTGCCTTGAGTTTCATAAGTTGGGCCCTGGGGAGGACCTTCAGTTGAGCAGCCTGGGGCCTGATCCAAATCGAGATCTTCCTAACATTTTCCCAGGTGTCCCCCCCACATTTCTGAGGAGGTTCGCTGCCCTAATTCTTGAGTCCATTCAGCTGCTCACTGTCCTTCAAGCCCTTCCTACCTGAGAGGTGATAGAGAGTGCTAACCGAGAGGGCGCCCGGAGACTGGAACCCTCTCCTCTCCAAGTCTGGATTTCGGGATGAACCATTAATCCAGTCTTTTTGTCTCTAACGTGGAAGTAGAGAAAGAGATCTCTGAGGAGAAAGTGAGGACTGCAGATGCTGGAGGTCAGAGCTGAAAATGTGTTGCTGGAAAAGCGCAGCAGGTCAGGGCAGCATCGAGGAGCAGGAGAATCGACGTTTCGGGGCATGAGCCCTTCATCAGGAATGAGGAAAGAGATCTCTGAGGTAGCTTGAACCGTCGACTTGAAGGACATCACAACCTTCCCCCGTCAAACAGATCACCCCAACAGGAGATTCCTCTGGACTCCCAGAGCTTAAAGCCCAGAGGCCCTCGATCCTGACAGGAATCCCGACGTTCCCAGGACGGAAGTGAAAGGGGAAGTCTTTGTTTTGTAAACTGCCCTCGCCCTGCCGCCTCATTCTCCGCGCTTTAACCGTGTTTAAGTCTTATCCATCTTGTCGGTTTCTCATCTTGTCCACAAGCAGCAAATCACTGAGGCGGCGGCAGCCATTTTGGCTGGGAGGCCTCAGTGTCTCCCCAAATCACTGAGGCGGCGGCGGCGGCCATTTTGGCTGGGAGGCCTCAGTGTCTCCCCAAATCACTGAGGCGGCGGCGGCCATTTTGGCTGGGAGGCCTCAGTGTCTCCCCAAATCCCTGAGGCGGCGGCAGCCATTTTGGCTGGGAGGCCTCAGTGTCTCCCCAAATCCCTGAGGCGGTGGCGGCCATTTTGGCTGGGAGGCCTCAGTGTCTCCCCAAATCCCTGAGGGGGCGGCGGCCATTTTGGCTGGGAGGCCTCAGTGTCTCCCCAAATCCCTGAGGGGGCAGCGGCCATTTTGGCTGGGAGGCCTCAGTGTCTCCCCAAATCCCTGAGGGGGCAGCGGCCATTTTGGCTGGGAGGCCTCAGTGTCTCCCCAAATCACTGAGGCGGCGGCGGCCATTTTGGCTGGGAGGCCTCAGTGTCTCCCCAAATCCCTGAGGGGGCAGCGGCCATTTTGGCTGGGAGGCCTCAGTGTCTCCCCAAATCACTGAGGCGGCGGCGGCCATTTTGGCTGGGAGGCCTCAGTGTCTCTCCAAATGCCTGAGGCGGCGGCAGCCATTTTGGCTGGGAGGCCTCAGTGTCTAGGCAAATCGATGGCGGGTGGTGACAGGCCCATTCAGGGCAGGAAGGAACTCGACTGGGACTTCCACGAAATCCCGGCCTGTTCCCCGCCTTGCGGAAGCTGAGATTTATCCAGCTTAATGAGAGGCCATCGATGAAACCCAAATAAAAGTCAGCTCCGAAGCCTGGGCAGTGTTTGCTTCAGCAACGTCAAAGGGTGCCCTCTCGGGGGATATAACCAGCCCGGAAAAGCGATCATCTTAACCAGAGCCATTCCGCCCAACCAGGAGATCGGGAGATTTTCCCAACACCGAAGTCCCTGTCTTGTCTTCTCCAGCGACTGCTCACAACTGGTTTTATATAATTGATTGCAAACTAGGGGAATAAAAGTATCCAAGTACAGAGAGCTCCCCGTGACCATCGGGAAGGGGGAACGGGTTCCATCCCCAAACTTGGAAATACGGGTAAGATACCGCCCCACATAGACATGGCTTCCAATTTCCGGCAATTAATTTTATCCCCCTGAATAGATTCCTCACTTGGGGCACGGATGTCCCTGGGTCGGTTATGAAGAGATCCGCGTCGAGGGGGATTTGATGCCCGCGTGACCCAATCCCCGAGGCAGTTAGGGCGGGATCCGGCTTCCACCAGCAGCTCGATTGCCAACGTAAATCACCGCGGTGAGAGATGGCACCCTTGGTGGCATCCTCTACCCACACCCAAACTATCTGACCATTATACCAAGCTAAAATTCACCCAGGGGCCACGTTCGAGCCCAACAGCGTTAATTGGAAGCACTAGCTTTCGGAACGCTGCCCCTTCATCTGGAGCTTGTGGAAGGGGGATCGGAAGCCGAGGAATTTCTGCTGCAAATGCAAAACGTGCGCCCACACCTCCCCCCTCACCTCCCTCCAAGGCCTCAAGGGATCCTTCCATATCCGCCACAAGTTCACCTGCACCTCCACACACATCATCTATTGCATCCGCTGCACCCGATGTGGCCTCCTCTATATTGGGGAGACAGGCCGCTTACTTGCGGAACGCTTCAGGGAACACCTCTGGGACGCCCGGACCAACCAACCCAATCACCCGTGGCTCAACACTTTAACTCTCCCTCCCACCCCACCGAGGACATGCAGGTCCTTGGACTCCTCCACCGGCAGAACATAACAACACGACGGCTGGAGGAGGAGCGCCTCATCTTCCGCCTGGGAACCCTCCAACCACAAGGGATGAACTCAGATTTCTCCAGTTTCCTCATTTCCCCTCCCCCCACCTTGTCTCAGTCGGTTCCCTCAACTCAGCACCGCCCTCCTAACCTGCAATCTTCTTCCTGACCTCTCCGCCCCCACCCCACTCCGGCCTATCACCCTCACCTTGACCTCCTTCCACCTATCCCACCTCCATCGCCCCTCCCCCAAGTCCCTCCTCCCTACCTTTTATCTTAACCTGCTGGACACACTCTCCTTATTCCTGATGAAGGGCTTATGCCCGAAACGTCGAATTTCCTGTTCCTTGGATGCTGCCTGACCTGCTGCGCTTTTCCAGCAACACATTTTCAGCTCTGATCTCCAGCATCTGCAGACCTCACTTTCTCCTCGATGATTTTTATCTTGGTACACCCCAGCCCAACACCGGCATCTCCGTATCTGATCCCATGAGTGGGCACCACTGCTTCCAGGTAACTACCCAACACTGTCCCCCATTTGGTTAAAGACTTCCCTGAGACCAAACCCTTCCATGGCGGAAAAGAGGTGGGCCCACTCCACCTGATCAAACCCTTTCTCTGCATCCAGGGAGATGACCAAATCCGGGATCGCTCTTTGCTCACACTTTTGGACAATATTTAATACTCTTCGAATATTGTTGGTAGACCCACGCCTCTTAATAAAACCCGTCTGGTCTTCCTGCTTTCCAATAACAGCCTTAACGCCAGCATTTTCCACAGGCCTGTACAAAGTGCAAGGACCTTTCCTTTCTTAAGGTTAAGAGAGATGTTCGATTGTCTCTCACCCTGACTGACTGAGTCATCGTACAGATCCAAGTGTTGCCCGGCGAGCTGATGTGTAAACTCCTTCTAAACCCCACTTTGACATCCATCTGGGCCAGGCGCTTTACCATGCTGGAGCAGCCTCGCCTCCTCCTGTATGTTCTGAATTGTCAGCGGGCATTCGGAAAGGACGCCTGCTCTGAGGTCACACCCGAAAGGCCCAGGGTCTTCAAAAAGGACTCCATCGTCATCATTCGATCCTCGCAGCTCAAAATAGAACTTTCTAAAGGCAGCGTTAATCTTTTGGGCATCGCGAGTAAGTGGGCCAGCGCTCCTCTCTGACGGAGGTGAGAGCATTCTGCTTTCTGGTCAAGTACGTGAGGTATCGACCCGGTTTATCACCGTACTCAAATAGCCTCTGTTTCGCAAAAGAGGTTTCCCTCATTGCTGTTTGGGTAAGGGCAGCATTCAGAGTGGGGCTGGAATCTGCTGCGATTTACTTATGGACGGCCTAACTCAGCAGCCTCCAGGCGTTAGTGAGCAGACGCAGCCGTTCCCTGTCGTTTCCAGGTCGCAGAGTAAGTCTCCAACAGCACCCATGGGTCCCTGGCCACGCCTGAATTGAAATCCCCAAAGATTGTAAACTCCCGCAAAAAAAGGTACTCGATGAAGGTGCCGTCTTTCAGGAGGTGAGGGGTCCATGCGCCAGTGTCGGGAAACCTGTCCCATTATCGCTGGTCTTTACCTCCGTGTCAGAAACGGCTATATTTCTGATTCTGCAGGACAGTACTGAGTTCAAAACGGTCAGGAGAACCCAAAACAAATGTCAATTCTAGTACAGCATTTATGTTTCGAAAGAAAGGTGAAATCCTTATCTTCGGGATGAAGACATCTCCACACATCCACCAATCCCAACTCCTTGTTCAGATCCACCAACTGCCTGGATTGTGTGGGGGGGGGACATCTCCAAGACCCCCTGGGCTTCCTGTCCACCTCGGGGTCAATAACGTGGTTAAAGTCTCCCCCTATAATGCGCTCCAAGGGTGCGTCAATCTCGAGGGCCCATCTGTTACAAATTTAAAGGGATTTGCCGGGGGGGGGTGGGGGGGGGGGGTGCAGTATATATTCGGAATTTCATATTCCTCTCCATGTAAGCTTTAAGTATTATGAACTTCCTGCACTCATCCTTAATTTGGCCTATGGAGGTTCTTCCAGATGAGAATAGCTACTCCTCTGCTTTTCCGCTTAAAAGATGAGAAAAACACCGAATCGTCTCTGTTTCGACTTCAAATGCTCCTTATCGGTTAAGTGTGTCTCTTGTAACAAGGTGACATCGACCCTCTCCTTCCTAAGGCTGACAATATCTTTTCATCTCTTAACCGAGGAGTGACTTCCCTTAATATTCCAGGTGCACCATTTCAACGAATGGTCAGCCAGGATCGTCCAAGACAGTCCGAGACCACCCCCTGCGCCCCCAGGAGGGAGAACCCACACGTAGCGCATGGAGTGAACCCCACAAACAGTTGGTATGAACTAAAAATACAATTTCCACAACTACCAAATCAAAACTTCTAACAATTACTTCGACAACATATAACATAACGGAAAGGGAGACTTTCTCCTGGTCCACAGGGGGCGCCCAGACCATTAATCCCACCATAACTCCTCCCAGCTGGGAGTCATGCCCATGTCTCAGACACCACCACGTCAGTCAAAATAACACCATTATCTTAGAAAGTGATCGTTAATTCAGTCCCGGGGAGGGGGGAGGGAGGAGTGATGGTTAATTCAGTCCCGGGGAGGGGGAGGGGTGAGGGATAGTTAATTCAGTCCCGGGGAGGGGGGTAGGGGGGAGTGATGGTTAATTCAGTCCCGGGGAGTGGGGAGGGGGGAGTGATGGTTCATTCAGTCCCGAGAACGGTGGATGGGGGAGTGTTGGTTTATTGAGTCCCGGGGTGAGGGGAGGGGGGAGTGATGGTAAATTCCGTCCCGGGGAGGGGGGAGTGGGGAGTGATGGTAAATTCCGTCCCGGGGAGGGGGGAGTGGGGAGTGATGGTAAATTCCGTCCCGGGGAGGGGGGAGTGGGGAGTGATGGTTAATTCAGTCCCGGGAGGTTTGTGGGGGAGAGTTGGTTAATTCAGTCCCAGGGAGGGTGGAGGGTGGGAGTGATGGTTAATTCCATCCCGGAGGTTGGGGGGTGATGCTTAATTCAGTCCCGAGGTGGGGGATGGGGGGAAGTGATCGTTAATTCAGTCCCGGGGAGGGGGGGGAGGGAGGAGTGATTGTGAATTCAGTTCCGGGGAGGTTGGAGTGATGGTCATTCTGTCCCTGGGAGGGGGAAATGATGGTTATTTCAGTCCCGGGGAAGGTGGAGAGGGGAGTGATAGTGAATTCAGTCCCGGTGAGAGGGGAGTGATGCTTAATTCTGTCACGGGGATGGGGGAGGGGGGAGTGATGATTCATTCAGTCACGGGGAGGGGGGAGGGATGGTTAATTCCATCCCGGAGATGGGGGAGTGATGGTTAATTCAGTCCTGGGAAGGGGCAAATGACGGTTAATTCAGTCCCGGGGAGAGGGGAGTGATTGTTAATTCAGTCACGGGCAGGGAGTAGTGGGGAGTGATTGTTAATTCATTCCCAAGGAAAGGGAAGGGGGGAGTGATTGTTAATTCAGTCCTGGGGAGGGGGGAGGGGGGAGTGATGGTTAATTCAGTCCCGGGGAGAGGGGAGGGGGGAGTGATGGTTTTTTCCGTCCCGGAGAGGGGGGAGTGGGGGAGTGAGGGTTAATTCAGTCCCAGGGAGTGGGGAGGGGGGAGTGATGGTTCATTCAGTCACGGGAAGGGGGGAGGGGTGAGTGATGGATATTCAGTCCCGAGAACGGGGGAGGGGGGAGTGTTGGTTTATTCAGTCCCGGGGAGAGGGGAGGGGGGAGTGATGGATATTCAGTCCCGAGAACGGGGGAGGGGGGAGTGTTGGTTTATTCAGTCCCGGGGAGAGGGGAGGGGGGAGTGATGGATATTCAGTCCCGAGAACGGGGGAGGGGGGAGTGTTGGTTT
This sequence comes from Hemiscyllium ocellatum, assembly GCF_020745735.1. Classification (NCBI taxonomy): domain Eukaryota; kingdom Metazoa; phylum Chordata; class Chondrichthyes; order Orectolobiformes; family Hemiscylliidae; genus Hemiscyllium; species Hemiscyllium ocellatum. Next base: position 7,733 of record NW_026868741.1, on the reverse strand, counting down.
ATTCAGTCCCGGGGAGAGGGGAGGGGGGAGTGATGGTTAATTCATTTCTGTGAGAGAGGGGGGTGGAGTGATTTTTAATTCATTCCTGGGAGTGGGAGGGGCGAGTGATTTTTAATTCAGTCCCGGGGAGGGGGGAGGGGGGGGGAGTGACGATTAATTCAGTCCCGGAGTGGGGTGAGTGGCGAGTGATGGTTAATTCAGTCCCGGGGAGGGGGGGGGGGGGAGTGATGGTTAATTCAGTCCCGGGGAGGGGGGAGGGGGGGAGTGATGGTTAATTCAGTCCCAAGGAGTAGGGAGTGCTGGTTAAATCATTCCCGGGGTGGGTGAAGGAGGAGAGTGATGGTTAATTCAGTCCCAAGGAAGGGGAAGGGGGGAGTGCTGGTAAATTCAGTCCCGGGGAGGGGGGAGTGCTGGTAAATTCAGTCCAAGGGAGGGGGGGAGGGGGGAGTGCTGGTAAATTCAGTCCAAGGGAGGGGGGGAGGGAAGTGATGGTTAATTCAGTCCCGGGGGAGGGGGGAGTGATGGTTAATTCAGTCCCGGAGAGGGGGGTGGGGGGAGTGATGGTTAATTCATTACCAGGGAGGGGGGAGGGGGGAGTGCTGGTAAATTCAGTCCAAGGGAGGGGGGAGGGGGGGAGTGATGGTTAATTCAGTCCCAGGGGAGTGGGGAGGGGGGAGTGATGGTTAATTCAGTCCAAGGGAGGGGGGGAGTGATGGTTAATTCTGTCCCAGCGAGGGGGGAGTGATGGTTAATTCTGTCCCAGGGAGGGGGTAGGGGGGAGTGACGGTTAATTCAGTCCCGGGGGAGGGGGGGAGTGATGGTTAATTCAGTCCCAGGGAGGAGGGAGGGGGGAGTGATGGTTACTTCAGTCCTGGGGAGGGAGAGGGGGGGGAGTGATGGTTAATTCAGTCCTGGGGAGTGGGAGGGGTGAGTGATGGTTAATTCAGTCCCGGGGGAGGGGGGGAGTGATGGTTAATTCAGTCCCAGGGAGGGGGTAGGGGGGAGTGATGGTTAATTCAGTCCCGGGGAGGGGGTAGGGGGGAGTGATGGTTAATTCAGTCCCAGGGAGGGGGTAGGGGGGAGTGATGGTTAATTCAGTCCCAGGGAGGGGGGGAGTGATGTTTAATTCAGTCCCGGGGAGGGGGAGGGGGGAGTGATGGATATTCAGTCCCGAGAACGGGGGAGGGGGGAGTGTTGGTTTATTCAGTCCCGGGGAGAGGGGAGGGGGGAGTGATGGATTATTCCGTCCCGGAGAGGGGGGAGTGATGATTAATTCATTCCCGGGGTGAGGGGAGGGGGGAGTGATGGTTTATTCCGTCCCGGAGAGGGGGGAGTGATGGTTAATTCAGTCCCGGGGAGGGGGAGGGGGGGGAGTGATGGTTAGAACATAGAAGGATACAGCGCAGTACAGGCCCTTCGGCCCTCGATGTTGCGCCGACCGAATCCTACCTAACCTACACTAGCCCAATAACTTCCAAATGCCTATCCAATGCCCGCTTAAATGACCATAAAGAAGGAGAGTTCACCACTGATACGGGCAGGGCATTCCATGAACTCACAACCCGCTGTGTGAAGAATCTACCCCTAACATCTGTCCTATACCTACCACCCCTTAATTTAAAGCTGTGTCCCCTAGTAACAGCTGACTCCATTAGCGGTAAAAGGTTCTCAGTATCTACCCTATCTAAACCCCTAATCATCTTATACACTTCTATCAGATCTCCCCTAAACCTTCTCTTCTCCAATGAGAACAGCCCCAAGTGCCTCAGCCTTTCCTCATAAGATTTTCTACCATTCCAGGCAACATCCTGGTAAACCTCCTCTGCACCCGTTCCAATGCCTCCACATCCTTCCTATAGTATGGCGACCAAAACTGCACACAATACTCCAGATGAGGCCGCACCAGAGTCTTATACAGTTGCAACATGACCTCAGGACTCCGGAACTCAATTCCTCTGCCAATAAAGCCCAGTACACCATATGCCTTCCTCACAGCACTATTTACCTGGGTGGCAACTTTCAGAGATCTGTGTACATGGACACCAAGATCCCTCTGCTCATCCACACTACCAAGTAGCCTACCATTAGCCCAGTAATCCATCTTCTTGTTATTCCTACCAAAGTGAATGACTTCACACTTAGCTACATTGAATTCCATTTGCCACATTTCTGCCCAGCTCTGCAACTTATCTATATCCCGCTGTAACCTACCACTTCCTTCCTCACTATCCACAACTCCACCGACTTTTGTGTCATCTGCAAACTTACTCACCCAGCTTTCAAGCCCTTCCTCTAGATCATTTATAAAGATAACAAAAAGCAATGGTCCCAAAACAGATCCTTGTGGTACACCGCTAGTAACTGCACTCCAAGATGAACATAGTCCATCAACTACTACCTCTGTCTCCTTCCAGCCAGCCAATTCCTAATCCAAACCTCTAAAGCACCCTCAATGCCATACCTCCGTAGTTTTTGCATTAGCCTACCATGGGGAACCTTATCGAACGCCTTACTAAAATCCATATACACAACATCTACTGCTTTACCCTCGTCCACTTCCTTAGTCACCTTCTCAAAGAACTCAATAAGGTTTGTGAGGCACGACCTGCCCTTCACAAAACCATGCTGGCTATCCTTGATCACGTTATTCCCATCCAGATGTTCATAAATCTTATCCCTTACCATTCTCTCTAAGACTTTGCCCACCACAGAAGTCAGACTCACTGGCCTATAGTTACTAGGGCTATCCCTACTCCTTTCTTGAACAATGGGACCACATTCGCTATCCTCCAGTCCTCTGGTACTATTCCCGTTGACAATGACGACATAAATATCCAGGCCAATGGCTCTGCTATCTCCTCCCTAGCTTCCCATAGGATCCTGGGGTAAATGCCATCAGGCCCAGGAGACTTATCTATATTCATCCTCTCCAATATTCCCAGAACCTCTTCCCTGCATATTTCCAGGCCATCCATTCTAATTATTTGTGACTCCATATTCACATCAGCAACAGTGTCCTGTTCCTGAGTGAATACTGATGAAAAGTACTGATTTAGTGTCTCTCCAATCTCCTCCGCCTCCACACACAACTTCCCACTACTATCCTTGACTGGACCGATACCTACCCTAGTCATCCTTTTATTCCTGACATACCTATAGAAAGCCTTTGGGTTTTCCCTAATCCTACCAACTAAGGACTTTTCATGTCCCCTTCTCGCTTCTCTTAGCTCCCTCTTTAGCTCCTTCCTGGCTACCTTATAACTCTCAATCGCCCTACTGAACCTTCACGCCTCATCTTTACATATGCCGCCTTCTTCCCTTTCACAAGGGACTCCAATTCCTTACTAAACCACGGCTGCCTCACCAGGCCCTTTACACCATGCCTGACTGGTACATACCTATCGAGGACACGCAGTAGCTGCTCCTTGAACAATCCCCACATCTCATTAGTGTTCCTCTCTTGAAGCCTGTTTTTCCAATCCACACATCCTAAGTCATGCCTCACTGCATCATAATTTCCCTGCCCCCAGCTATAACTCTTGCCCTGCGGCGCACACTTATCCCTCTCCATCACTAAAGTAAAAGTCACCGAGTTGTGGTCACTGTCCCCGAAGTGCTCACCTACCTCCAAGTCTAACACCTGGCCTGGTTCATTACCTAGAACCAAATCCAGTATAGCCTCACCTCTTGTTGGCCTGTCGACATATTGTGTCAGGAAACCCTCCTGCACACATTGTACAAACACCGACCCATCTAACGAACTCGAGCTATAGCTCTCCCAGTCAATATCTGGGAAGTTAAAGTCCCCCATAACAACCACCCTGCTACCTTCACTCTTTTCCTGAATCATCCTCGCAATATTATCCTCTACTTCTCTAGGACTATTAGGAGGCCTGTAGAAAACACCTAACAGGGTGACCTCACCTTTCCTATTTCTAACCTCAGCCCAAACTACCTCAGATGGCAAGTCTTCCTCCATCGTCCATTCCACTGCTGTAATACTATCTTTGACAAGTAATGCCACACCTCCCCCTTTTTTACCCCCATGTCTGATCCTACTAAAACATTTAAACCCTGGAACCTGCAACAGCCATTCTTGTCCCTGTTCTACCCACGTCTCTGTAATGGCCACAACATCGAAGTCCCAGGTACCAACCCACGCTGCAAGTTCCTGGGGAGAGTCTGGGTCAGAGGTCAGCATTTGGAGGCAGTGGGGCCTTGTGTGTGAGGCTTGGCAGGGCCCGCACTCCCTGATCCTGGGCCTGTCCCTTGAGTGATTTAAAGCCCCTCTTTATTCTCATTCTGGACGGTGTCAACTCTCGATTCCTGTCCCCGTCTTTATTTTGGACTGATTCGAGTCTGCCCCCAGGGACCCTGTCCCCAAGATGGCGCCCAGAGGGGACATTACAGCCTTTCCCCTGCACTCCCTCCCGGGCACGGGACAGTAAGGGGTGGTCCCCTCGAGGAGGAATGTCTCCCCCCTCCCAGAGAGTGGGGGGGAGGGGGGGGAGGGGTCTGTGTGATTCCCGAGGGCAGAGAGCAGTGAGAGACGGAGGTGTATATAGACCTCGGGGCTGAAGGGCTGTGTGAGGATGTGGGAGAGAGAGGGACCGGGCGGTGTGTCCCTGGTATACCGGCGGCACGGGGGCGCGGGGGTTGGCACTGCTGCCTCACAGCCCCAGAGACCTGGGTTCGATCCCAGCCTCCGGCCACTGTCTGGGTGGGGTGGGGCTGTGTGTGGGTGTGTGCCCACCCTCCGAAAACAGGCAGGTTCGGGGGCTGATTGGCCAGGCTGGCATTGTCCCGTAGGGGGAAGGGGTCAATGTAGGGGAATGAGTCAGGGCTGGGTGGGGGCTTGTCGGGCCGAAGGGCCTGGCCCCACACTGTGGGGAATCTCAACCATATCTCCCCCCATTTCCTGTCTCCCGCAGTACAGAGCCTGGCTGGTAGGGGGCACCGCCTCACCATGCATTGAGGGTGGCGGGTGTTATCTGCACGGCCGCCAACAGGGGGCCTGCTGCTGTCCCCCTCTCGGGGTGGTCTTCCCCTCCCCGAATTCAAACCCCCTCCCCCCCTCCCCCCGTCCAAACGCTGTCCCGTTCCCCGTCCCAATCTGCCGTCCCGAATACGGCCCTGAGCGGGATCCATCGGATGGGACAGCGGGGTAGGATCGAAGGGCTGAGCGGCCTGCTTTGGGAAAGGCCCTGCAAGTGGGTAAAGCCCCCTCCCCCTCTCCCCCAGAGCCAGCCGCTCCCTGTGACCCTGCCCCTCTCTGACACACCCCGACTCCACACCCTGAGGTGCCCTGTCCTCTGCCACCCCCCCCTCGCCCCTCCCTCCTCCCCCCAGTGCCCCCTCTGCCCCTCTGCCCATTCTGAGGCTGGCTCTGAAACCCCAGAGTCCGTGTTCCGTTGGGCACGAGCCCCTCCCCCTCCCTCTGCCCCTGGGCCCTTGAAGTGGGTCTGGGTTTGATCTCCCCCCCCCCCCCACGCTCCCCCCTCCCGGGAAAGGGGAACTCTGCCCGGGGGCGGTGCCCACTTACCTGCCCGCTCCGCCCTGTCACACGCTGTCGGGGGAGAGTCTGTAGGTCAACACAGAAACAGACCCTTCGGCCCGACCCGTCCGTGCTGTCCCAGAGATCCCAACCCAATCTAGTCCCACCTGCCAGCACCCGGCCCCTCTCCCCCCAAACCCTTCCTATCATATCCCCATCCAGATGCCTCTTCAATGTTGGCATTGTACTAGCCCCCAGCACATCCTCTGGCAGCTCATTCCACACACACACCACCCTCTGGGACAGATCCAGCACAGAGCCCCAGTCCCAGCACAGAGCCCAGTCCCAGCACAGAGACCCAGTCCCAGCACAGAGCCCAGTCCCAGCACAGAGCCACAGTTCCAGCACAGTGACCCAGTCCCAGCACGCAGGCCCAGTCCCAGCACAGAGACCCAGTCCCAGCACAGGGCCCAGTCCCAGCACAGACCACCAGTCCCAGCACAGAGGCCCAGTCCCAGCACAGACCTCCAGTCCCAGCACAGACCTCCAGTCCTAGCACAGAGACCCAGTCCCGGCACAAACCTCCAGTCCCAGCAGAGAGCTCCAGTCCCAGCACAGACATCCAGTCCCAGCACAGAGTCCCAGTCCCAGCACAGTCCTCCAGTCCCAGCACAGTCCTCCAGTCCCAGCACAAACTTCCAGTCCCAGCACAGAGCTCCAGTCCAAGCACAGAGACCCAGACCCAGCACAGAGCCCCAGATCCAGCACAGAGCTCCAGTCCCAGCACAGAGCTCCAGTCCCAGCACAGAGACCCAGACCCAGCCTCAGACCCAGAACAGAGCTCCAGTCCCAGCACAGATCCCCAGTCCCAGCACAGACTCCAGTCCCAGCACAGATCCCCAGACCCAGCACAGAGCCCAGTGCCAGAACAGAGCTCCAGTCCCAGCACAGAGCTCCAGTCCCAGCACAGAGCTCCAGTCCCAGCACAGAGACCCAGTCCCAGCACAGAGCTCCAGTCCCAGCACAGATACCCAGACCCAGCACAGACCTCCAGTCCCAGCACAGAGCTCCAGTCCCAGCACAGAGACCCAGTCCCAGCACAGAGCCCCAGTCCCAGCACAGAGCTCCAGTCCCAGCACAGAGACCAAGACCAAGCACAGAGGCCCAGTCCCAGCACAGAGCCCCAGTCTCAGCACAGTGACCCAGTCCCAGCACAGAGCCCAGTCCCAGCACAGAGCCCCAGTCCCAGCACAGAGCCCCAGTCCCTGCACAGAGCCACAGTCCCAGCACAAACCTCCAGTCCCAGCACAGAGCCACAGTCCCAGCACAGAGCGCCAGATCCAGTACACTGCCCCAGTCCCAGCACAGAGGCCCAGTCCCAGCAGAGACCTCCAGTCCCAGCACAGACCTCCAGTCCCAGCACAGAGCGCCAGATCCAGTACACTGCCCCAGTCCCAGCACAGAGGCCCAGTCCCAGCAGAGACCTCCAGTCCCAGCACAGACCTCCAGTCCCAGCACAGAGCGCCAGATCCAGTACACTGCCCCAGTATCAGCACAGAGCCCCAATTCCAGCACAGACCTCCATCCCAGAAGAGACCTCCAGTCCCAATCCCAGCACATAGCCTCAGACCCAGCACAGAGCTCCAGTCCCAGCACAGAGGCCCAGTCCCAGCACAGACCTCCAGTCCCAGCACAGATTCCCAGATCCAGCACAGAGCCCCAGACCCAGCACAGAGCTCCAGTCCCAGCACAGAGGCCCAGTCCCAGCACAGACCTCCAGTCCCAGCACAGAGCCCCAGTCCCAGCACAGAGCTCCACTCCCAGCACAGATCCCCAGTCCCAGCACAGACCTCCAGTCCCAGCACAGAGCCCCAGTCCAAGCACAGACCTCCAGTCCCAGCACAGACCTCCAGTCCCAGCACAGAGGCCCAGTCCCAGCACAGACCTCCAGTCCCAGCACAGATTCCCAGTCCCAGCACAGAGTCCCAGTCCCAGCACAGAGGCCAAGTCCCAGCACAGATCTCCAGTCCCAGCACAGATATCCAGTCCCAGCACAGAGGCCCAGTCCCAGCACAGACCTCCAGTCCCAGCACAGACCTCCAGTCTCAGCACAGAGCCCCAGTCCCAGCACAGAGCCCCAGTCCCAGCACAGAGCCTCAGATCCAGCACAAAGCCCCAGTCCCAGCACAGAACCCCAGTCCCAGCACAGAACCCCAGTCCCAGCACAGAGCCCAGTCCC
>NW_026868740.1:0-16971 GCF_020745735.1 Hemiscyllium ocellatum | reverse complement strand
ATCAGTCAGGGAGGGGGAGATTGCAGTGTTGGGTAGGAATCAGTCAGGGAGGGGGAGATTGCAGTGTTGGGTAGGGATCAGTCAGGGAGGGGGTGAGTGCAGTGTTGGGTAGGGATCAGTCAGGGAGGGGGAGATTGTAGTGTGGGGTAGGGATCAGTCAGGGTGGGGTAGATTACAGTGTTGAGTAGGGATCAGTCAGGGAGGGGGGTGAGTGCAGTGTTGGGTAGGGATCAGTCAGGGAGGGGGAGATTGCAGTGTTGGGTAGGGATCAGTCAGGGAGGGGGTGAGTGCAGTGTTGGGTTGAGATCAGTCAGGGAGGGGAAGATTGCTGTGTTGGGTAGAGATCAGTCAGGGAGGTGGAGATTGAAGTGTTGGGTAGGGATCAGTCAGGGAGGGGGTGAGTGCAGTGTTGGGGAGGGATCAGTCAGGGAGGGGGAGATTGCAGTGTTGGGTGGGAATCAGTCAAAGAGGGGAGATTGTAGTGTTGGGTAGGAAACAGTTAGGGAGGGGGAGATTGCAATGTTGGGTAGGGATCAGTCAGGGAAAGTGTGATTACAGTGTTGAGTAGGGATTAGTCAGGGAGGGGGTGAGTGCAGTGTTAGGTAGGTATCAGTCAGGGAGGGGGAGATTGAAGTGTTGTGTAGGGATCAGTCAGGGAGGGGAGATTACAGTGTTGGGTAGGTATCAGTCAGGGAGGGGGTGATTGCAGTGTTGGGTAGGGATCAGTCAGGGAGGGGGATATTGCTGTTTTTGGTAAGTATCAGTCAGGGAGGGGGGGAGTGCAGTGTTGGGTAGGGATCAGTCAGGGTGGGGGAGATTGCAGTGTTGGGTAGGGATCAGTCATGGAGGGGGTGAGTGCAGTGTTGGGTAGGGATCAGTCAGGGAGGGGGAGATTACAGTGTTGGGTAGGGATCAGTCAGGGAGGGGGTGAGTGCAGTGTTGGGTCGGGATCAGTCAGGGAGTGGGAGATTGCAGTGTTGGGTAGGGATCAGTCAGGGAGGGGGAGATTGCAGTGTTGTGTAGGAATCAGTCAGGGAGGGGGAGATTGCAGTGTTGTGTAGGAATCAGTCAGGGAGGGGGAGATTGCAGTGTTGGGTAGGGATCAGTCAGGGAGGGGGGAGATTGCAGTGTTGGGTAGGGATCAGTCAGGGAGGGGGAGATTGCAGTGTTGGGTAGGGATCAGTCAGGGAGGGGGTGAGTGCAGTGTTTGGTAGGGATCAGTCAGGGAGGGGGAGATTGTAGTGTGGGGTAGGGATCAGTCAGGGTGGGGTAGATTACAGTGTTGAGTAGGGATCAGTCAGGGAGGGGGTGAGTGCAGTGTTGGGTAGGGATCAGTCAGGGAGGGGGAGATTGCAGTGTTGGGTAGGGATCAGTCAGGGAGGGGGTGAGTGCAGTGTTGGGTTGAGATCAGTCAGGGAGGGGGAGATTGCTGTGTTGGGGAGGGATCAGTCAGGGAGGGGGTGATTGTAGTGTTGGGTAGGGATCAGTCAGGGAGAGGGTTTGTGCAGTGTTGGGTAGGGATCAGTCAGGGAGGGGGAGATTGCAGTTTTGGGTAGGGATCAGTCAGGGATGGGTTGAGTGCAGTGTTGGGTAGGGATCAGTCAGGGAGGGGGAGATTGCAGTGTTGGGTAGGGATCAGTCAGGGAGAGGGTGAGTGCAGTGTTGGGTAGGGATCAGTCAGGGAGGGGGAGATTGCAGTTTTGGGTAGGGATCAGTCAGGGAGGGGGTGAGTGCAGTGTTGGGTAGGGATCAGTCAGGGAGGGGCAGATTACAGTGTTGGGTAGGGATCAGTCAGGGAGGGGGAGATTACAGTGTTGGGTAGGTATCAGTCAGGGAGGAGGTGATTGCAGTGTTGGGTAGGGATCAGTCAGGGTGGGGGAGATTGCAGTGTTGGGTAGGGATCAGTCAGGGAGGGGGAGATTGCAGTGTTGTGTAGGAATCAGTCAGGGAGGGGGAGATTGCAGTGTTCGGTAGGGATCAGTCAGGGAGGGGGAGATTGCAGTGTTGGGTAGGGATCAGTCAGGGAGGGGGAGATTGCAGTGTTGTGTAGGAATCAGTCAGGGAGGGGGAGATTGCAGTGTTGGGTAGGGATCAGTCAGGGAGGGGGAGATTGCAGTGTTGGGTAGGGATCAGTCAGGGAGGGGGTGAGTGCAGTGTTGGGTAGGGATCAGTCAGGGAGGGGGAGATTGTAGTGTGGGGTAGGGATCAGTCAGGGTGGGGTAGATTACAGTGTTGAGTAGGGATCAGTCAGGGAGGGGGTGAGTGCAGTGTTGGGTAGGGATCAGTCAGGGAGAGGGTGAGTGCAGTGTTGCGTAGGGATCAGTCAGGGACGGGGAGATTGCAGTGTTGGGTAGGGATCAGTCAGGGACGGGGTGAGTGCAGTGTTGAGTAGGGATCAGTCAGGGAGGGGGAGATTATAGTGTTGGGTAGGGATCATTCAGGGAGGGGGTGATTGGAGTGTTGGTTAGGGATCAGTCAGGGAGGGGGAGAGATTGCAGTGTTGGGTAGGGATCAGTCAGGGAGGGGGAGATTGCAGTGTTGTGTAGGAATCAGTCAGGGAGGGGGAGATTGCAGTGTTGGGTAGGGATCAGTCAGGGAGGGGGAGATTGCAGTGTTGGGTAGGGATCAGTCAGGGAGGGGGATATTGCTGTTTTGGGTAAGTATCAGTCAGGGAGGGGGTGAGTGCAGTGTTGGGTAGGGATCAGTCAGGGTGGGGGAGATTACAGTGTTGGGTTGGGATCAGTCATGGAGGGGGTGAGTGCAGTGTTGGGTAGGGATCAGTCAGGGAGTGGGAGATTGCAGTGTTGGGTAGGGATCAGTCAGGGAGGGGGAGATTGCAGTGTTGTGTAGGAATCAGTCAGGGAGGGGGAGATTGCAGTGTTCGGTAGGGATCAGTCAGGGAGGGGGAGATTGCAGTGTTGTGTAGGGATCAGTCAGGGAGGGGGAGATTGCAGTGTTGTGTAGGAATCAGTCAGGGTGGGGGAGATTGCAGTGTTGGGTAGGGATCAGTCAGGGAGGGGGAGATTGCAGTGTTGGGTAGGGATCAGTCAGGGAGGGGGTGAGTGCAGTGTTGGGTAGGGATCAGTCAGGGAGGGGGAGATTGTAGTGTGGGGTAGGGATCAGTCAGGGTGGGGTAGATTACAGTGTTGAGTAGGGATCAGTCAGGGAGGGGGTGAGTGCAGTGTTGGGTAGGGATCAGTCAGGGAGGGGGAGATTGCAGTGTTGGGTAGGGATCAGTCAGGGAGGGGGTGAGTGCAGTGTTGGGTTGAGATCAGTCAGGGAGGGGAAGATTGCTGTGTTGGGTAGAGATCAGTCAGGGAGGTGGAGATTGAATGTTGGGTAGGGATCAGTCAGGGAGGGGGTGATTGCAGTGTTGGGTAGGGATCAGTCAGGGAGGGGGGGAGATTGCAGTGTTGGGTGGGGATCAGTCAAAGAGGGGAGATTGTAGTGTTGGGTAGGAAACAGTTAGGGAGGGGGAGATTGCAATGTTGGGTAGGGATCAGTCAGGGAGGGTGTGATTACAGTGTTGAGTAGGGATTAGTCAGGGAGGGGGTGAGTGCAGTGTTAGGTAGGTATCAGTCAGGGAGGGGGAGATTGAAGTGTTGTGTAGGGATCAGTCAGGGAGGGGGAGATTACAGTGTTGGGTAGGTATCAGTCAGGGAGGGGGTGATTGCAGTGTTGGGTAGGGATCAGTCAGGGAGGGGGATATTGCTGTTTTTGGTAAGTATCAGTCAGGGAGGGGGGGAGTGCAGTGTTGGGTAGGGATCAGTCAGGGTGGGGGAGATTGCAGTGTTGGGTAGGGATCAGTCATGGAGGGGGTGAGTGCAGTGTTGGGTAGGGATCAGTCAGGGAGGGGGAGATTACAGTGTTGGGTAGGGATCAGTCAGGGAGGGGGTGAGTGCAGTGTTGGGTCGGGATCAGTCAGGGAGTGGGAGATTGCAGTGTTGGGTAGGGATCAGTCAGGGAGGGGGGAGATTGCAGTGTTGTGTAGGAATCAGTCAGGGAGGGGGAGATTGCAGTGTTGTGTAGGAATCAGTCAGGGAGGGGGAGATTGCAGTGTTGGGTAGGGATCAGTCAGGGAGGGGGAGATTGCAGTGTTGGGTAGGGATCAGTCAGGGAGGGGGAGATTGCAGTGTTGGGTAGGGATCAGTCAGGGAGGGGGTGAGTGCAGTGTTTGGTAGGGATCAGTCAGGGAGGGGGAGATTGTAGTGTGGGGTAGGGATCAGTCAGGGTGGGGTAGATTACAGTGTTGAGTAGGGATCAGTCAGGGAGGGGGTGAGTGCAGTGTTGGGTAGGGATCAGTCAGGGAGGGGGAGATTGCAGTGTTGGGTAGGGATCAGTCAGGGAGGGGGTGAGTGCAGTGTTGGGTTGAGATCAGTCAGGGAGGGGAAGATTGCTGTGTTGGGTAGGGATCAGTCTGGGAGGTGGAGATTGAAGTGTTGGGTAGGGATCAGTCAGGGAGGGGGTGAGTGCATTGTTGGGTAGGGATCAGTCAGGGAGGGGGAGATTGCAGTGTTGGGTGGGGATCAGTCAAAGAGGGGAGATTGTAGTGTTGGGTAGGAAACAGTCAGGGAGGGGGAGATTGCAATGTTGGGTAGGGATCAGTCAGGGAGGGGGTGATTACAGTGTTGAGTAGGGATTAGTCAGGGAGGGGGTGAGTGCAGTGTTAGGTAGGTATCAGTCAGGGAGGGGGAGATTGAAGTTTTGTGTAGGGATCAGTCAGGGAGGGGGAGATTACAGTGTTGGGTAGGTATCAGTCAGGGAGGGGGTGATTGCAGTGTTGGGTAGGGATCAGTCAGGGAGGGGGATATTGCTGTTTTTTGTAAGTATCAGTCAGGGAGGGGGTGAGTGCAGTGTTGGGTAGGGATCAGTCAGGGTGGGGGAGATTGCAGTGTTGGGTAGGGATCAGTCAGGGAGGGGGTGAGTGCAGTGTTGGGTAGGGATCAGTCAGGGAGGGGGAGATTACAGTGTTGGGTAGGGATCAGTCAGGGAGGGGGTGAGTGCAGTGTTGGGTAGGGATCAGTCAGGGAGGGGGAGATTACAGTGTTGGGTAGGGATCAGTCAGGGAGAGGGTGAGTGCAGTGTTGGGTAGGGATCAGTCAGGAAGGGGGAGATTGCACTTTTGGGTAGGGATCAGTCAGGGAGGGTGAGTGCAGTGTTGGGTAGGGATCAGTCAGGGAGGGGGAGATTACAGTGTTGGGTAGGGTTCAGTCAGGGAGGGGGAGATTACAGTGTTGGGTAGGGATCAGTCAGGGAGGGGGTGAGTGCAGTGTTGGGTAGGGATCAGTCAGGGAGGGGGAGATTACAGTGTTGGGTAGGGATCAGTCAGGGAGGGGGTGAGTGCAGTGTTGGGTAGGGATCAGTCAGGGAGAGGGTGAGTGCAGTGTTGGGTAGGGATCAGTCAGGGACGGGGAGATTGCAGTGTTCGGTAGGGATCAGTCAGGGACGGGGTGAGTGCAGTGTTGGGTAGGGATCAGTCAGGGAGGGGGAGATTATAGTGTTGGGTAGGGATCAGTCAGGCAGGGGGTGAGTGCAGTGTTGGGTAGGGATCAGTCAGGGAGGGGGATATTGCTGTGTTTGGTAGGGATCAGTCAGGGAGGGGGTGATTGCTGTGTTGGGTAGGGATCAGTCAGGGTGGGGGAGATTGCAGTGTTGGGTAGGGATCAGTCAGCGAGGGGGTGATTGCAGTGTTGGGTAGGGATCAGTCAGGGAGGGGGTGATTGCAGTGTTGGGTAGGGATCAGTCAGGGAGGGGGAGATTGCAGTGTTGGGTAGGGATCAGTCAGGGAGGGGGTGATTGCAGTGTTGGGTAGGGATCAGTCAGGGAGAGGGTTTGTGCAGTGTTGGGTAGGGATCAGTCAGGGAGGGGGGAGATTGCAGTTTTGGGTAGGGATCAGTCAGGGAGGGGGAGAGTGCAGTGTTGGGTAGGGATCAGTCAGGGAGGGGGAGATTGCAGTGTTGGGTAGGTATCAGTCAGGGAGGGGGAGATTGCAGTGTTGGGTAGGGATCAGTCAGGGAGGGGGAGATTGCAGTGTTGGGTAGGGATCAGTCAGGGAGGGGGGAGATTGCAGTGTTGTGTAGGAATCAGTCAGGGAGGGGGAGATTGCAGTGTTGGGTAGGGATCAGTCAGGGAGGGGGAGATTGCAGTGTTGGGTAGGGATCAGTCAGGGAGGGGGAGATTGCAGTGTTGTGTAGGAATCAGTCAGGGAGGGGGAGATTGCAGTGTTGGGTAGGGATCAGTCAGGGAGGGGGAGATTGCAGTGTTGGGTAGGGATCAGTCAGGGAGGGGGTGAGTGCAGTGTTGGGTAGGGATCAGTCAGGGAGGGGGAGATTGTAGTGTGGGGTAGGGATCAGTCAGGGTGGGGTAGATTACAGTGTTGAGTAGGGATCAGTCAGGGAGGGGGTGAGTGCAGTGTTGGGTAGGGATCAGTCAGGGAGAGGGTGAGTGCAGTGTTGCGTAGGGATCAGTCAGGGACGGGGAGATTGCAGTGTTGGGTAGGGATCAGTCAGGGACGGGGTGAGTGCAGTGTTGGGTAGGGATCAGTCAGGGAGGGGGAGACTATAGTGTTGGGTAGGGATCATTCAGGGAGGGGGTGATTGGAGTGTTGGTTAGGGATCAGTCAGGGAGGGGGAGATTGCAGTGTTGGGTAGGGATCAGTCAGGGAGGGGGAGATTGCAGTGTTGTGTAGGAATCAGTCAGGGAGGGGGAGATTGCAGTGTTGGGTAGGGATCAGTCAGGGAGGGGAGATTGCAGTGTTGGGTAGGGATCAGTCAGGGAGGGGGATATTGCTGTTTTTGGTAAGTATCAGTCAGGGAGGGGGTGAGTGCAGTGTTGGGTAGGGATCAGTCAGGGTGGGGGAGATTACAGTGTTGGGTAGGGATCAGTCATGGAGGGGGTGAGTGCAGTGTTGGGTAGGGATCAGTCAGGGAGTGGGAGATTGCAGTGTTGGGTAGGGATCAGTCAGGGAGGGGGAGATTGCAGTGTTGTGTAGGAATCAGTCAGGGAGGGGGAGATTGCAGTGTTGGGTAGGGATCAGTCAGGGAGGGGGGGGAGATTGCAGTGTTGGGTGGGAATCAGTCAGGGAGGGGGAGATTGCAGTGTTGGGTAGGGATCAGTCAGGGAGGGGGAGATTGCAGTGTTGGGTAGGGATCAGTCAGGGAGGGGGTGAGTGCAGTGTTGGGTAGGGATCAGTCAGGGAGGGGGAGATTGTAGTGTGGGGTAGGGATCAGTCAGGGTGGGGTAGATTACAGTGTTGAGTAGGGATCAGTCAGGGAGGGGGTGAGTGCAGTGTTGGGTAGGGATCAGTCAGGGAGGGGGAGATTGCAGTGTTGGGTAGGGATCAGTCAGGGAGGGGGGTGAGTGCAGTGTTGGGTTGAGATCAGTCAGGGAGGGGAAGATTGCTGTGTTGGGTAGAGATCAGTCAGGGAGGTGGAGATTGAAGTGTTGGGTAGGGATCAGTCAGGGAGTGGGTGAGTGCAGTGTTGGGTAGGGTTCAGTCAGGGAGGGGGTGATTGCAGTGTTGGGTGGGGATCAGTCAAAGAGGGGAGATTGCAGTGTTGGGTAGGAAACAGTTAGGGAGGGGGAGATTGCAGTGTTGGGTAGGGATCAGTCAGGGAGGGGGAGATTACAGTGTTGAGTAGGGATTAGTCAGGGAGGGGGTGAGTGCAGTGTTAGGTAGGTATCAGTCAGGGAGGGGGAGATTGAAGTGTTGTGTAGGGATCAGTCAGGGAGGGGGAGATTACAGTGTTGGGTAGGTATCAGTCAGGGAGGGGGTGATTGCAGTGTTGGGTAGGGATCAGTCAGGGAGGGGGATATTGCTGTTTTTGGTAAGTATCAGTCAGGGAGGGGGGGAGTGCAGTGTTGGGTAGGGATCAGTCAGGGTGGGGGAGATTGCAGTGTTGGGTAGGGATCAGTCATGGAGGGGGTGAGTGCAGTGTTGGGTAGGGATCAGTCAGGGAGGGGGAGATTACAGTGTTGGGTAGGGATCAGTCAGGGAGGGGGTGAGTGCAGTGTTGGGTAGGGATCAGTCAGGGAGTGGGAGATTGCAGTGTTGGGTAGGGATCAGTCAGGGAGGGGGAGATTGCAGTGTTGTGTAGGAATCAGTCAGGGAGGGGGAGATTGCAGTGTTGTGTAGGAATCAGTCAGGGAGGGGGAGATTGCAGTGTTGGGTAGGGATCAGTCAGGGAGGGGGAGATTGCAGTGTTGGGTAGGGATCAGTCAGGGAGGGGGAGATTGCAGTGTTGGGTAGGGATCAGTCAGGGAGGGGATGAGTGCAGTGTTGGGTAGGGATCAGTCAGGGAGGGGGAGATTGCAGTGTGGGGTAGGGATCAGTCAGGGTGGGGTAGATTACAGTGTTGAGTAGGGATCAGTCAGGGAGGGGGTGAGTGCAGTGTTGGGTAGGGATCAGTCAGGGAGGGGGAGATTGCAGTGTTGGGTAGGGATCAGTCAGGGAGGGGGTGAGTGCAGTGTTGGGTTGAGATCAGTCAGGGAGGGGAAGATTGCTGTGTTGGGTAGAGATCAGTCAGGGAGGTGGAGATTGAAGTGTTGGGTAGGGATCAGTCAGGGAGGGGGTGAGTGCAGTGTTGGGTAGGGATCAGTCAGGGAGGGGGTGATTGCAGTGTTGGGTGGGGATCAGTCAAAGAGGGGAGATTGTAGTGTTGGGTAGGAAACAGTCAGGGAGGGGGAGATTGCATGTTGGGTAGGGATCAGTCAGGGAGGGGGGTGATTACAGTGTTGAGTAGGGATTAGTCAGGGAGGGGGTGAGTGCAGTGTTAGGTAGGGATCAGTCAGGGAGGGGGAGATTGCAGTTTTGTGTAGGGATCAGTCAGGGAGGGGGAGATTACAGTGTTGGGTAGGTATCAGTCAGGGAGGGGGTGATTGCAGTGTTGGGTAGGGATCAGTCAGGGAGGGGGATATTGCTGTTTTTGGTAAGTATCAGTCAGGGAGGGGGTGAGTGCAGTGTTGGGTAGGGATCAGTCAGGGTGGGGGAGATTGCAGTGTTGGGTAGGGATCAGTCAGGGAGGGGGTGAGTGCAGTGTTGGGTAGGGATCAGTCAGGGAGGGGGAGATTACAGTGTTGGGTAGGGATCAGTCAGGGAGGGGGTGAGTGCAGTGTTGGGTAGGGATCAGTCAGGGAGGGGGAGATTGCAGTGTTGGGTAGGGATCAGTCAGGGAGTGGGTGAGTGCAGTGTTGTGTAGGAATCAGTCAGGGAGGGGGAGATTGCAGTGTTGGGTAGGGATCAGTCAGGGAGGGGAGAGTGCAGTGTTGGGTAGGGATCAGTCAGGGAGGGGGAGATTACAGTGTTGGGTAGGGATCAGTCAGGGAGGGGGGAGATTGCAGTGTTGGGTAGGGATCAGTCAGGGAGGGGGTGAGTGCAGTGTTGGTAGGGATCAGTCAGGGAGGGGGAGATTGCAGTGTTGGGTAGGGATCAGTCAGGTAGGGGGTGAGTGCAGTGTTGGGTAGGGATCAGTCAGGGAGGGGGTGAGTGCAGTGTTGGGTAGGGATCAGTCAGGGAGGGGAGATTGCAGTGTTGGGTAGGGATCAGTCAGGGAGGGGGTGAGTGCAGTGTTGGGTAGGGATCAGTCAGGGAGGGGGAGATTGCAGTGTTGGGTAGGGATCAGTCAGGGAGGGGGAGATTGCAGTGTTGGGTAGGGATCAGTCAGGGAGGGGGAGATTGCAGTGTTGGGTAGGGATCAGTCAGGGAGGGGGAGATTACAGTGTTGTGTAGGAATCAGTCAGGGAGGGGGAGATTGCAGTGTTGGGTAGGGATCAGTCAGGGAGGGGGAGATTGCAGTGTTGGGTAGGGATCAGTCAGGGAGGGGGAGATTGCAGTGTTGGGTAGGGATCAGTCAGGGAGGGGGAGAGTGCAGTGTTGGGTAGGGATCAGTCAGGGAGGGGGGAGATTACAGTGTTGGGTAGGGATCAGTCATGGAGGGGGTGAGTGCAGTGTTGGGTAGGGATCAGTCAGGGAGGGGGAGATTGCAGTGTTGGGTAGGGATCAGTCAGGGAGGGGGAGATTGCAGTGTTGGGTAGGGATCAGTCAGGGAGGGGGAGAGTGCAGTGTTGGGTAGGGATCAGTCAGGGAGGGGGAGATTGCAGTGTTGGGTAGGGATCAGTCAGGGAGGGGGAGATTGCAGTGTTGGGTAGGGATCAGTCAGGGAGGGGGAGATTGCAGTGTTGGGTAGGGATCAGTCAGGGAGGGGGAGATTGCAGTGTTGGGTAGGGATCAGTCAGGGAGGGGGTGTGCAGTGTTGGGTAGGGATCAGTCAGGGAGGGGGAGATTGCAGTGTTGGGTAGGGATCAGTCAGGGAGGGGGAGATTGCAGTGTTGGGTAGGGATCAGTCAGGGAGGGGGTGAGTGCAGTGTTGGGTAGGGATCAGTCAGGGAGGGGGAGATTGCAGTGTTGGGTAGGGATCAGTCATGGAGGGGGTGAGTGCAGTGTTGGGTAGGGATCAGTCAGGGAGTGGGAGATTGCAGTGTTGGGTAGGGATCAGTCAGGGAGGGGGAGATTGCAGTGTTGGGTAGGGATCAGTCATGGAGGGGGTGAGTGCAGTGTTCGGTAGGGATCAGTCAGGGAGGGGGAGATTGCAGTGTTGGGTAGGGATCAGTCAGGGAGGGGGAGATTGCAGTGTTGTGTAGGAATCAGTCAGGGAGGGGGAGATTGCAGTGTTGGGTAGGGATCAGTCAGGGAGGGGGAGATTGCAGTGTTGGGTAGGGATCAGTCAGGGAGGGGGTGAGTGCTGTGTTGGGTAGGGATCAGTCAGGGTGGGGGAGATTGCAGTGTGGGGTAGGGATCAGTCAGGGAGGGGGAGATTGCAGTGTTGGGTAGGGATCAGTCAGGGAGGGGGAGAGTGCAGTGTTGGGTAGGGATCAGTCAGGGAGGGGAGATTGCAGTGTTGGGTAGGGATCAGTCAGGGAGGGGAGAGTGCAGTGTTGGGTAGGGATCAGTCAGGGAGGGGAGATTGCAGTGTTGGGTAGGGATCAGTCAGGGAGGGGAGAGTGCAGTGTTGGGTAGGGATCAGTCAGGGAGGGGGAGATTGCAGTGTTGGGTAGGGATCAGTCAGGGAGGGGGTGAGTGCAGTGTTGGGTAGGGATCAGTCAGGGAGGGGGAGATTGCAGTGTTGGGTAGGGATCAGTCAGGGAGGGGGTGAGTGCAGTGTTGGGTAGGGATCAGTCAGGGAGGGGGAGATTGCAGTGTTGGGTAGGGATCAGTCAGGGAGGGTGAGTGCAGTGTTGGGTAGGGATCAGTCAGGGAGGGGAGATTGCAGTGTTGGGTAGGGATCAGTCAGGGAGGGGGAGATTGCAGTGTTGGGTAGGGATCAGTCAGGGAGGGGGTGAGTGCAGTGTTGGGTAGGGATCAGTCAGGGAGGGGGAGATTGCAGTGTTGGGTAGGGATCAGTCAGGGAGGGGTGAGTGCAGTGTTGGGTAGGGATCAGTCAGGGAGGGGTGAGTGCAGTGTTGGGTAGGGATCAGTCAGGGAGGGGGAGATTGCAGTGTTGGGTAGGGATCAGTCAGGGAGGGGTGAGTTGCAGTGTTGGGTAGGGATCAGTCAGGGAGGGGGAGATTGCAGTGTTGGGTAGGGATCAGTCAGGGAGGGGGTGAGTGCAGTGTTGGGTAGGGATCAGTCAGGGAGGGGAGATTGCAGTGTTGGGTAGGGATCAGTCAGGGAGGGGGTGAGTGCAGTGTTGGGTAGGGATCAGTCAGGGAGGGGGAGATTGCAGTGTTGGGTAGGGATCAGTCAGGGAGGGGGTGATTGCAGTGTTGGGTAGGGATCAGTCAGGGAGGGGGAGATTGCAGTGTTGGGTAGGGATCAGTCAGGGAGGGGGAGATTGCAGTGTTGGGTAGGGATCAGTCAGGGAGGGGGAGATTGCAGTGTTGGGTAGGGATCAGTCAGGGAGGGGTTTGTGCAGTGTTGGGTAGGGATCAGTCAGGGAGGGGGAGATTGCAGTGTTGGGTAGGGATCAGTCAGGGATGGGGAGAGTGCAGTGTTGGGTAGGGATCAGTCAGGGAGGGGGAGATTGCAGTGTTGGGTAGGGATCAGTCAGGGAGAGGGTGAGTGCAGTGTTGGGTAGGGATCAGTCAGGGAGGGGGAGATTGCAGTTTTGGGTAGGGATCAGTCAGGGAGGGGGTGAGTGCAGTGTTGGGTAGGGATCAGTCAGGGAGGGGGAGATTGCAGTGTTGGGTAGGGATCAGTCAGGGAGGGGGGAGATTGCAGTGTTGGGTAGGGATCAGTCAGGGAGGGGGAGATTGCAGTGTTGGGTAGGGATCAGTCAGGGAGGGGGAGATTGCAGTGTTGGGTAGGGATCAGTCAGGGAGGGGGAGATTGCAGTGTTGGGTAGGAATCAGTCAGGGAGGGGGAGAGTGCAGTGTTGGGTAGGGATCAGTCAGGGAGGGGGAGATTGCAGTGTTGGGTAGGGATCAGTCAGGGAGGGGGTGAGTGCAGTGTTGGGTAGGGATCAGTCAGGGAGGGGGAGATTGCAGTGTGGGGTAGGGATCAGTCAGGGAGGGGGAGATTACAGTGTTGGGTAGGGATCAGTCAGGGAGGGGGGGAGTGCAGTGTTGGGTAGGGATCAGTCAGGGAGAGGGTGAGTGCAGTGTTGCGTAGGGATCAGTCAGGGACGGGGAGATTGCAGTGTTGGGTAGGGATCAGTCAGGGACGGGGAGAGTGCAGTGTTGGGTAGGGATCAGTCAGGGAGGGGGAGATTATAGTGTTGGGTAGGGATCATTCAGGGAGGGGAGATTGGAGTGTTGGGTAGGGATCAGTCAGGGAGGGGGAGATTGCAGTGTTGGGTAGGGATCAGTCAGGGAGGGGGAGATTGCAGTGTTGGGTAGGAATCAGTCAGGGAGGGGTAGATTGCAGTGTTGGGTAGGGATCAGTCAGGGAGGGGGAGATTGCAGTGTTGGGTAGGGATCAGTCAGGGAGGGGGAGATTGCTGTGTTTGGTAAGTATCAGTCAGGGAGGGGGTGAGTGCAGTGTTGGGTAGGGATCAGTCAGGGAGGGGGAGATTGGAGTGTTGGGTAGGGATCAGTCAGGGAGGGGGGAGTGCAGTGTTGGGTAGGGATCAGTCAGGAACGGGGAGATTGCAGTGTTGGGTAGGGATCAGTCAGGGAGGGGGAGATTGCAGTGTTGTGTTGGAATCAGTCAGGGAGGGGGAGATTGCAGTGTAGGGTAGGGATCAGTCAGGGAGGGGGAGATTGCAGTGTTGGGTAGGGATCAGTCAGGAGGGGAGATTGCAGTGTTGTGTAGGAATCAGTCAGGGTGGGGGAGATTGCAGTGTTGGTTAGGGATCAGTCAGGGAGGGGAGATTGCAGTGTTGGGTAGGGATCAGTCAGGGAGGGGGAGTGCAGTGTTGGGTAGGGATCAGTCAGGGAGGGGAGATTGCAGTGTGGGGTAGGGATCAGTCAGGGTGGGGTAGATTACAGTGTTCGGTAGGGATCAGTCAGGGAGGGGGTGAGTGCAGTGTTGGGTAGGGATCAGTCAGGGAGGGGGAGATTGCAGTGTTGGGTAGGGATCAGTCAGGGAGGGGTGAGTGCAGTGTTGGGTTGAGATCAGTCAGGGAGGGGAAGATTGCTGTGTTGGGTAGAGATCAGTCAGGGAGGTGGAGATTGAAGTGTTGGGTAGGGATCAGTCAGGGAGGGGGTGAGTGCAGTGTTGGGTAGGGATCAGTCAGGGAGGGGGAGATTGCAGTGTTGGGTGGGAATCAGTCAAAGAGGGGAGATTGTAGTGTTGGGTAGGAAACAGTCAGGGAGGGGGAGATTGCAGTGTTGGGTAGGGATCAGTCAGGGAGGGGGTGATTACAGTGTTGAGTAGGGATTAGTCAGGGAGGGGGTGAGTGCAGTGTTAGGTAGGATCAGTCAGGGAGGGGGAGATTGAAGTGTTGTGTAGGGATCAGTCAGGGAGGGGGAGATTACAGTGTTGGGTAGGTATCAGTCAGGGAGGGGGTGATTGCAGTGTTGGGTAGGGATCAGTCAGGGAGGGGGATATTGCTGTTTTTGGTAAGTATCAGTCAGGGAGGGGGGGAGTGCAGTGTTGGGTAGGGATCAGTCAGGGTGGGAGATTGCAGTGTTGGGTAGGGATCAGTCATGGAGGGGGTGAGTGCAGTGTTGGGTAGGGATCAGTCAGGGAGGGGGAGATTACAGTGTTGGGTAGGGATCAGTCAGGGAGGGGGTGAGTGCAGTGTTGGGTAGGGATCAGTCAGGGAGTGGGAGATTGCAGTGTTGGGTAGGGATCAGTCAGGGAGGGGGAGATTGCAGTGTTGTGTAGGAATCAGTCAGGGAGGGGAGATTGCAGTGTTGTGTAGGAATCAGTCAGGGAGGGGGAGATTGCAGTGTTGGGTAGGGATCAGTCAGGGAGGGGGAGATTGCAGTGTTGGGTAGGGATCAGTCAGGGAGGGGGAGATTGCAGTGTTGGGTAGGGATCAGTCAGGGAGGGGGTGAGTGCAGTGTTGGGTAGGGATCAGTCAGGGAGGGGGAGATTGCAGTGTGGGGTAGGGATCAGTCAGGGTGGGGTAGATTACAGTGTTGAGTAGGGATCAGTCAGGGAGGGGGTGAGTGCAGTGTTGGGTAGGGATCAGTCAGGGAGGGGGAGATTGCAGTGTTGGGTAGGGATCAGTCAGGGAGGGGGTGATTGCAGTGTTGGGTTGAGATCAGTCAGGGAGGGGATGATTGCTGTGTTGGGTAGGGATCAGTCTGGGAGGTGGAGATTGAACTGTTGGGTAGGGATCAGTCAGGGAGGGGGTGATTGCATTGTTGGGTAGGGATCAGTCAGGGAGGGGGAGATTGCAGTGTTGGGTGGGGATCAGTCAAAGAGGGGAGATTGTAGTGTTGGGTAGGAAACAGTCAGGGAGGGGGAGATTGCAGTGTTGGGTAGGGATCAGTCAGGGAGGGGGTGATTACAGTGTTGAGTAGGGATTAGTCAGGGAGGGGGTGAGTGCAGTGTTGGGTAGGGATCAGTCAGGGAGGGGGAGATTGCAGTGTTGGGTAGGGATCAGTCAGGGAGGGGGAGATTGCAGTGTTGGGTAGGGATCAGTCAGGGAGGGGGAGATTGCAGTGTTGGGTAGGGATCAGTCAGGGAGGGGGAGATTGCAGTGTTGGGTAGGGATCAGTCAGGGAGGGGGTGATGCAGTGTTGGGTAGGGATCAGTCAGGGAGGGGGAGATTGCAGTGTTGGGTAGGGATCAGTCAGGGAGGGGGTGAGTGCAGTGTTGGGTAGGGATCAGTCAGGGAGGGGGAGATTGCAGTGTTGGGTAGGGATCAGTCAGGGAGGGGGAGAGCAGTGTTGGGTAGGGATCAGTCAGGGAGGGGGAGATTGCAGTGTTGGGTAGGGATCAGTCAGGGAGGGGGAGATTGCAGTGTTGGGTAGGGATCAGTCAGGGAGGGGGAGATTGCAGTGTTGGGTAGGGATCAGTCAGGGAGGGGTAGATTGCAGTGTTGGGTAGGGATCAGTCAGGGAGGGGGAGATTGCAGTGTTGGGTAGGGATCAGTCAGGGAGGGGGAGATTGCAGTGTTGGGTAGGGATCAGTCAGGGAGGGGGTGAGTGCAGTGTTGGGTAGGGATCAGTCAGGGAGGGGGAGATTGCAGTGTTGGGTAGGGATCAGTCAGGGAGGGGAGATTGCAGTGTTGGGTAGGGATCAGTCAGGGAGGGGGAGATTGCAGTGTTGGGTAGGGATCAGTCAGGGAGGGGGTGATTGCAGTGTTGGGTAGGGATCAGTCAGGGAGGGGAGATTGCAGTGTTGGGTAGGGATCAGTCAGGAGGGGAGATTGCAGTGTTGGGTAGGGATCAGTCAGGGAGGGGGAGATTGCAGTGTTGGGTAGGGATCAGTCAGGGAGGGGGTGAGTGCAGTGTTGGGTAGGGATCAGTCAGGGAGGGGGAGATTGCAGTGTTGGGTAGGGATCAGTCAGGGAGGGGGAGATTGCAGTGTTGGTAGGGATCAGTCAGGGAGGGGGAGATTGCAGTGTTGGGTAGGGATCAGTCAGGGAGGGGGAGATTGCAGTGTTGGGTAGGATCAGTCAGGGAGGGGGGTGATTGCAGTGTTGGGTAGGGATCAGTCAGGGAGGGGGAGATTGCAGTGTTGGGTAGGGATCAGTCAGGGAGGGGAGAGTGCAGTGTTGGGTAGGGATCAGTCAGGGAGGGGGTGAGTGCAGTGTTGGGTAGGGATCAGTCAGGGAGGGGGAGATTGCAGTGTTGGGTAGGGATCAGTCAGGGAGGGGTGAGTGCAGTGTTGGGTAGGGATCAGTCAGGGAGGGGGAGATTGCAGTGTTGGGTAGGGATCAGTCAGGGAGGGGGTGATGCAGTGTGGGTAGGGATCAGTCAGGGAGGGGGAGATTGCAGTGTTGGGTAGGGATCAGTCAGGGAGGGGAGATTGCAGTGTTGGGTAGGGATCAGTCAGGGAGGGGGAGATTGCAGTGTTTGGTAGGGATCAGTCAGGGAGGGGGTGATTGCAGTGTTGGGTAGGGATCAGTCAGGGAGGGGGAGATTGCAGTGTTGGGTAGGGATCAGTCAGGGAGGGGGTGAGTGCAGTGTTGGGTAGGGATCAGTCAGGGAGGGGAGATTGCAGTGTTGGGTAGGATCAGTCAGGGAGGGGGAGAGTGCAGTGTTGGGTAGGGATCAGTCAGGGAGGGGGAGATAGCAGTGTTGGGTAGGGATCAGTCAGGGAGGGGAGATTGCAGTGTTGGGTAGGGATCAGTCAGGGAGGGGAGATTGCAGTGTTGGGTAGGGATCAGTCAGGGAGGGGGAGATTGCAGTGTTGGGTAGGGATCAGTCAGGGAGGGGGAGATTGCAGTGTTGGGTAGGGATCAGTCAGGGAGGGGTGAGTGCACTGTTGGGTAGGGATCAGTCAGGGAGGGGGGAGTGCAGTGTTGGGTAGGGATCAGTCAGGAGGGGAGATTGCAGTGTTGGGTAGGGATCAGTCAGGGAGGGGAGAGTACAGTGTTGGGTAGGGATCAGTCAGGGAGAGGGTGATTGCAGTGTTGG
>NW_026868739.1:0-17211 GCF_020745735.1 Hemiscyllium ocellatum | reverse complement strand
GTTCTCCCTCAATACCTCAGATAGTGCTCCCTCAATTCCTCAGATAGTGCTCCCTCAATACCTCAGAAAGTGCTCCCTCAATACCTCAGATAGTTCTCCCTCAATAACTCGCATAGTACTCCCTTAATACCTCAGAATGTGCTCCCTCAATATCTCAGAAAGTTCTCCCTCAATTCCTCAGAAAGTGCTCCCTCAATACCTCAGATAGTGCTCCCTCAATATCTCAGAAAGTGCTCCTTCAGTACCTCAGAAAGTCCTCCCTCAGTACCTCAGAAAGTACTCCCTGAATATCTAAGAAAGTGCTTCATCAATATCTAAGTAAGTGCTCCCTCAACACCTAAGAAAGTGCTCCCTCGGTACCTCGGAAAGTGCTCCCTCGGTACCTCAGACTTTGCTCCCTCAATACCTCAGATAGTTCTCCCTCAATAACTCGCATAGTACTCCCTTAATACCTCAGAATGTGCTCCCTCAATATCTCAGAAAGTTCTCCCTCAATACCTCAGATAGTGCTCCCTCAATTCCTCAGAAAGTGCTCCCTCAATACCTCAGAATGTGCTCCCTCAATATCTCAGAAAGTTCTCCCTCAATACCTCAGATAGTGCTCCCTCAATTCCTCAGAAAGTGCTCCCTCAATACCTCAGAATGTGCTCCCTCAATATCTCAGAAAGTTCTCCCTCAATACCTCAGATAGTGCTACCTCAATACCTCAGAAAGTTCTCCCTCAATACCTCAGATAGTGCTCCCTCAATTCCTCAGAAAGTGCTCCCTCAATACCTCAGAAAGTGCTCCCTCAATACCTCAGATAGTTCTCCCTCAATAACTCGCATAGTACTCCCTTAATACCTCAGAATGTGCTCCCTCAATATCTCAGAAAGTTCTCCCTCAATACCTCAGATAGTGCTCCCTCAATTCCTCAGAAAGTGCTCCCTCAATACCTCAGAAAGTGCTCCCTCAATACCTCAGATAGTTCTCCCTCAATAACTCGCATAGTACTCCCTTAATACCTCAGAATGTGCTTCCTCAATATCTCAGAAAGTTCTCCCTCAATACCTCAGATAGTGCTCCCTCAATTCCTCAGAAAGTGCTCCCTCAATTCCTCAGAAAGTGCTCCCTCAATTCCTCAGATAGTGCTCCCTCAATTCCTCAGATAGTGCTCCCTCAATTCCTCAGAAAGTGCTCCCTCAATACCTCAGATAGTTCTCCCTCAATAACTCGCATAGTACTCCCTTAATACCTCAGAATGTGCTCCCTCAATATCTCAGAAAGTTCTCCCTCAATCCTCAGATAGTGCTCCCTCAATTCCTCAGAAAGTGCTCCCTCAATTCCTCAGAAAGTGCTCCCTCAATTCCTCAGATAGTGCTCCCTCAATTCCTCAGATAGTGCTCCCTCAATATCTCAGAAAGTGCTCCCTCAATACCTCAGATAGTGCTCCCTCAATTCCTCAGAAAGTGCTCCCTCAATACCTCAGAAAGTGCTCCCTCAATTCCTCAGATAGTGCTCCCTCAATTCCTCAGATAGTGCTCCCTCAATTCCTCAGATAGTGCTCCCTCAATACCTCAGAAAGTGCTCCCTCAATATCTCAGAAAGTTCTCCCTCAATACCTCAGATAGTGCTCCCTCAATTCCTCAGAAAGTGCTCCCTCAATTCCTCAGAAAGTGCTCCCTCAATTCCTCAGATAGTGCTCCCTCAATTCCTCAGATAGTTCTCCCTCAATACCTCAGAAAGTGCTCCCTCAATACCTCAGAAAGTGCTCCCTCAATACCTCAGAAAGTGCTCCCTCAATTCCTCAGAAAGTGCTCCCTCAATTCCTCAGATAGTGCTCCCTCAATACCTCAGAAAGTGCTCCCTCAATTCCTCAGAAAGTGCTCCCTCAATACCTCAGAAAGTGCTCCCTCAATACCTCAGATAGTTCTCCCTCAATAACTCGCATAGTACTCCCTTAATACCTCAGAATGTGCTCCCTCAATATCTCAGAAAGTTCTCCCTCAATACCTCAGATAGTGCTCCCTCAATTCCTCAGAAAGTGCTCCCTCAATTCCTCAGAAAGTGCTCCCTCAATTCCTCAGATAGTGCTCCCTCAATTCCTCAGATATTGCTCCCTCAATATCTCAGAAAGTTCTCCCTCAATACCTCAGATAGTGCTCCCTCAATTCCTCAGAAAGTGCTCCCTCAATTCCTCAGATAGTGCTCCCTCAATTCCTCAGATAGTGCTCCCTCAATACCTCAGAAAGTGCTCCCTCAATACCTCAGATAGTGCTCCCTCAATACCTCAGAAAGTGCTCCCTCAATATCTCAGAAAGTTCTCCCTCAATACCTCAGATAGTGCTCCCTCAATTCCTCAGAGAGTGCTCCCTCAATTCCTCAGAAAGTGCTCCCTCAATTCCTCAGATAGTGCTCCCTCAATACCTCAGAAAGTGCTCCCTCAATTCCTCAGAAAGTGCTCCCTCAATTCCTCAGATAGTGCTCCCTCAATTCCTCAGATAGTGCTCCCTCAATACCTCAGAAAGTGCTCCCTCAATTCCTCAGAAAGTGCTCCCTCAATACCTCAGATAGTTCTCCCTCAATAACTCGCATAGTACTCCCTTAATACCTCAGATAGTGCTCCCTCAATTCCTCAGATAGTGCTCCCTCAATACCTCAGAAAGTGCTCCCTCAATACCTCAGAAAGTGCTCCCTCAATATCTCAGAAAGTTCACCCTCAATACCTCAGATAGTGCTCCCTCAATTCCTCAGAAAGTGCTCCCTCAATTCCTCAGATAGTGCTCCCTCCATTCCTCAGATAGTGCTCCCTCAATACCTCAGAAAGTGCTCCCTCAATACCTCAGAAAGTGCTCCCTCAATTCCTCAGATAGTGCTCCCTCAATTCCTCAGATAGTGCTCCCTCAATACCTCAGAAAGTGCTCCCTCAATTCCTCAGAATGTGCTCCCTCAATACCTCAGAAAGTGCTCCCTCAATACCTCAGATAGTTCTCCCTCAATAACTCGCATAGTACTCCCTTAATACCTCAGAATGGGCTCCCTCAATATCTCAGAAAGTTCTCCCTCAATACCTCAGATAGTGCTCCCTCAATCCTCAGAAAGTGCTCCCTCAATATCTCAGAAAGTTCTCCCTTAATACCTCAGATAGTGCTCCCTCAATTCCTCAGAAAGTGCTCCCTCAATTCCTCAGATAGTGCTCCCTCAATACCTCAGAAAGTGCTCCCTCAATACCTCAGAAAGTGCTCCCTCAATATCTCAGAAAGTTCTCCCTCAATACCTCAGATAGTGCTCCCTCAATTCCTCCAAAAGTGCTCCCTCAATTCCTCAGAAAGTGCTCCCTCAATTCCTCAGATAGTGCTCCCTCAATACCTCAGAAAGTTCTCCCTCAATACCTCAGAAAGTGCTCCCTCAATTCCTCAGAAAGTGCTCCCTCAATTCCTCAGATAGTGCTCCCTCAATTCCTCAGATAGTGCTCCCTCAATACCTCAGAAAGTGCTCCCTCAATACCTCAGAAAGTTCTCCCTCAATACCTCAGATAGTGCTCCCTCAATTCCTCAGAAAGTGCTCCCTCAATTCCTCAGATAGTGCTCCCTCAATTCCTCAGATAGTGCTCCCTCAATACCTCAGAAAGTGCTCCCTCAATACCTCAGAAAGTGCTCCCTCAATTCCTCAGAAAGTGCTCCCTCAATTCCTCAGATAGTGCTCCCTCAATATCTCAGAAAGTTCTCCCTCAATTCCTCAGAAAGTGCTCCCTCAATTCCTCAGAAAGTGCTCCCTCAATTCCTCAGATAGTGCTCCCTCAATACCTCAGAGAGTGCTCCCTCAATTCCTCAGAAAGTGCTCCCTCAATTCCTCAGATAGTGCTCCCTCAATACCTCAGAAAGTGCTCCCTCAATTCCTCAGAAAGTGCTCCCTCAATTCCTCAGATAGTGCTCCCTCAATTCCTCAGAAAGTGCTCCTCAATTCCTCAGAAAGTGCTCCCTCAATACCTCAGAAAGTGCTCCCTCAATTCCTCAGAAAGTGCTCCCTCAATACCTCAGAAAGTGCTCCCTCAATACCTCAGAAAGTTCTCCCTCAATAACTCGCATAGTGCTCCCTCAATACCTCAGAAAGTGCTCCCTCAATATCTCAGAAAGTTCTCCCTCAATACCTTGCTTAGTTCTCCCTCAATACCTTGCTTAGTTCTCCCTCAATACCTTGCTTAGTTCTCCCTCAGTACCTCAGACAGTGCTCCCTCAATACCTCAGAAAGTGCTCCCTCAGTACCTCAGAAAGTGCTCCCTCAATACCTCAGACTTTGCTCCCTCAATACCTCAGATATTTCTCCCTCAATACCTCAGATAGTGCTCCCTCAATTCCTCAGAAAGTGCTCCCTCAATTCCTCAGAAAGTGCTCCCTCAATTCCTCAGATAGTGCTCCCTCAATACCTCAGATAGTGCTCCCTCAATACCTCAGATAGTGCTCCCTCAATACCTCAGAAAGTGCTCCCTCGGTACCTCGGAAAGTGCTCCCTCGGTACCTCGGAAAGTGCTCCCTCGGTACCTCAGACTTTGCTCCCTCAATACCTCAGATAGTTCTCCCTCAATACCTCAGATAGTGCTCCCTCAATTCCTCAGAAAGTGCTCCCTCAATTCCTCAGAAAGTGCTCCCTCAATATCTAAGTGCTCCCTCAATACCTCAGATAGTTCTCCCTCAATACCTTGCTTAGTTCTCCCTCAATACCTCAGATAGTGCTCCCTCAATTCCTCAGAAAGTGCTCCCTCAATTCCTCAGATAGTGCTCCCTCAATTCCTCAGATAGTGCTCCCTCAATACCTCAGAAAGTGCTCCCTCAATTCCTCAGAAAGTGCTCCCTCAATTCCTCAGAAAGTGCTCCCTCAATATCTAAGTGCTCCCTCAATACCTCAGATAGTTCTCCCTCAATACCTCAGATAGTGCTCCCTCAATTCCTCAGAAAGTGCTCCCTCAATTCCTCAGAAAGTGCTCCCTCAATATCTAAGTGCTCCCTCAATACCTTGCTTAGTTCTCCCTCAATACCTTGCTTAGTTCTCCCTCAATACCTCAGATAGTGCTCCCTCAATTCCTCAGAAAGTGCTCCCTCAATTCCTCAGATAGTGCTCCCTCAATTCCTCAGATAGTGCTCCCTCAATACCTCAGATAGTGCTCCCTCAATTCCTCAGAAAGTGCTCCCTCAATTCCTCAGAAAGTGCTCCCTCAATATCTAAGTGCTCCCTCAATACCTCAGATAGTTCTCCCTCAATACCTCAGATAGTGCTCCCTCAATTCCTCAGAAAGTGCTCCCTCAATTCCTCAGAAAGTGCTCCCTCAATATCTAAGTGCTCCCTCAATACCTTGCTTAGTTCTCCCTCAATACCTTGCTTAGTTCTCCCTCAATACCTCAGATAGTGCTCCCTCAATTCCTCAGATAGTGCTCCCTCAATTCCTCAGATAGTGCTCCTCAATTCCTCAGATAGTGCTCCCTCAATACCTCAGAAAGTGCTCCCTCAATTCCTCAGAAAGTGCTCCCTCAATTCCTCAGAAAGTGCTCCCTCAATATCTAAGTGCTCCCTCAATACCTCAGATAGTTCTCCCTCAATACCTCAGATAGTGCTCCCTCAATTCCTCAGAAAGTGCTCCCTCAATTCCTCAGAAAGTACTCCCTCAATATCTAAGTGCTCCCTCAATACCTCAGATAGTTCTCCCTCAATACCTTGCTTAGTTCTCCCTCAATACCTCAGATAGTGCTCCCTCAATTCCTCAGAAAGTGCTCCCTCAATTCCTCAGATAGTGCTCCCTCAATTTCTCAGATAGTGCTCCCTCAATTCCTCAGATAGTGCTCCCTCAATACCTCAGATAGTGCTCCCTCAATACCTCAGAAAGTGCTCCCTCAATACCTCAGATAGTTCTCCCTCAATACCTTGCTTAGTTCTCCCTCAATACCTTGCTTAGTTCTCCCTCAATACCTTGCTTAGTTCTCCCTCAATACCTCAGACAGTGCTCCCTCAATACCTGAGATATTGCTCCCTCAATACCTGAGATATTGCTCCCTCAGTACCTCAGAGAGTGCTCCCTCAGTACCTCAGAGAGTGCTCCCTCTGTACCTCAGAGAGTGCTCCCTCAATTCCTCAGAAAGTGCTCCCTCAATTCCTCAGATTGTGCTCCCTCAATTCCTCAGATAGTGCTCCCTCAATACCTCAGATAGTGCTCCCTCAATACCTAATAAAGTGCTCCCTCGGTACCTCGGAAAGTGCTCCCTCGGTACCTCAGACTTTGCTCCCTCAATACCTCAGATAGTTCTCCCTCAATACCTCAGAAAGTGCTCCCTCAATTCCTCAGAAAGTGCTCCCTCAATTCCTCAGAAAGTGCTCCCTCAATATCTAAGTGCTCCCTCAGTACCTCAGAGAGTGCTCCCTCAGTACCTCAGAGAGTGCTCCCTCAGTACCTCAGAGAGTGCCCCCTCAGTACCTCTGAAAGCACCACTTTGTTGTGTTAACCCCCAAAGCCCCTCAGACAGTAGCTCCACAAAACATTCACACCCTCAACACTTCAGGGCTCAGCCCAGCTCCCCCTCAGACTGTGTTCAAACCCCTTCAGACGGTAAGGACCCACATCCACCCCTGTTCAAGATTGGAGCCCATGTTCCCAGAACATGACTTGTCTCTCTGGATTAATTTTAGAATTCCTACAGTGTAGAAGCAAGCCATTCCGTCCATTGGCCCCACTCTGACTGTCTGAACATCATCCCACCCAGACTCACATCCTCTACTCGATCCCGGGAATGCTACATTTCCCATGGCATCTTTAGGCTTTGGGAGGAAACTGGATCACCCGGAGGAAACGCACACAGATACAGAGAGAATGTGTAAACTCCATACAGACAGTCACCGGGAGTTAGAATCAAACCACTGAGGGACCGTGCTGTCCTCTCTCCCTGGATGTCATCTCATCTAACCTTTTACTAAGCAGTCTCCCATGTGAAAACATCTCATCTGTCTCCTTGGTCATCCCTTCAAAAGCTCCATCAATTTGGACACACCATTTCCACAAACAAAGCCAAGCTGACCATCCCTAATCAATTCTTGCTTTTCCAAATGTATGTAAGTTGTCTCTCAGAATGCCCTCCAACAGCTGACCCACCACTGCCATCAGGCTCACAGCTCCATAGTACAATGGCTGTTCCTTGCAGCCTTACTTCAATAATGGCCCATCATTAACCACCCTCCAGTCTTCAGGCACCTCACCCGTTGTCACTGATCGGTCCATCTGACAAGGCCATCTCTATCCTTCTGTAACCTAAGGCTATCCTCCTCAGTATTTATCACCCAACCAATCTTCATATCATTCATGAACCCAATGATTAACCATCCACCATTCAAACCTAAATCTTTTCTATCAGCCACATCAGCAAGACCCCAACAGTGAGACATGAACGGACAGAGATTTCTCATTGGGCCGTCACTGTCTCCTTCCTGCCACTCAGCATTCTGCGCCAAATTCCTTGGATCTTGAGTTTTTATGTTCACTATCGGTTTCCGGTATGGGTCCTGATAAAAGCCTCACTGACCTCCAAGCAGGCGACAGGAAAGTATTGCCCTTATTTACACACCTGGTCACCTCCTTAAACAGTGCAATCCCATTGGTCAGACCCGACCTCCCCTTAACAGAACCATTCTGACTGTTCTTCCTGAACTCCAGTCTCTTTAAATGCTGATTAATTCTATCTCCCAAAATTGCTTCCAACAGACGTCCCACCCACGATATTAGCCTGACTGGCCTGGAGCTGCCTGGTATATCCCATGCTCCTTCTTGAATAACAGTACCACATGGTCAGTCTGCCGTCACCCCTCCTGTGGCCAGAGAGGATTTGGAAATGTTTGCTCGTGTACCTGCTACTTCCTCCATCACCTCATTCGGTAAACTGAGATACATTTCCACCGTCTTTGGAGATTTATTGGGTTGTAAGAAGGCCAGACCACTCAGAACCATCTCTCTCTCTATATATATGTTTACTCATTTAATTATATCACAGAGCATCTCCACGATTTATTATCAACCCTGTCCCAGTGAGCACTGACAAAATGCATCCATTCACTACACCCTCTGGGTCCATGCA
Organism: Hemiscyllium ocellatum; assembly: GCF_020745735.1. Lineage (NCBI taxonomy): Eukaryota > Metazoa > Chordata > Chondrichthyes > Orectolobiformes > Hemiscylliidae > Hemiscyllium > Hemiscyllium ocellatum. The sequence continues at coordinate 9,121 of NW_026868739.1, read as the reverse complement.
CAAACTCTCACTGTCTTCCACAGCCTACTCTTTCTCTCATTATCAATTCACCCTTAATGTCACTGTAAGGTCCTTTCAGATTTTTATTTCCCCTCTTAGCCCTCCTCTCTCCCAGGCAATTACCCTGCAATACGGTTTGGAGGAGTGTGGATGTCATTCTGGAAGTGGATGAGCATTGGGAAGCTCAGAAATAAGGAACACACGACTGTGCTGAGTGTGGGGCAGTGGGATCCATTTGGGATGAGCAGACGGAAGCTGAGGAATAAACCTCAGCCCTGCAGCATGAAAATATCCCTTTGAGCTGGCAGGTCAGTCACGTGAACCGAACCCTCCAACCCTGGGAAAAGAGGATGGAACCTCTTCAAGTTCAAAAACCAAATGAAGGCGGTCTGTTTGAACCCAGTCTCTGGAATCTGGACACGGGAATCATTGCTGAGCAGGGTCTGTAGGACGCAGAAGCAGCAATGTACTGAACAATTCCAGATATTCCTCGTAGACCACAAGACATGAGAGCAGAAATTAGGCCATTCAGGGCATCTGACAGTGTGGCACTCACTCAGTACTGACTCCCTTACAATGCAGGAATCCCTCAGACTGATGCGCTGACAGTGCACCACTCCCTTAGTAATGACCCTCTGACAGTGCAGCACTCCCTTAGTAATGACCCTCTGACAGTGCAGCACTCTCTCAGTACTGACCCTCTGACAGTGCTGCACTCCCTTATTAATGACCCTCTGACAGTGCAGCACTCCCTCAGTACTGACCCTCTGACAGTGCAGCACTCCCTCTGGACTGACACTCTGACAGTGCTGCACTCCCTCAGAAGTGACACTCTGACAATGCAGCACTCCCTCAGTACTGACCCTCTGACAGTGCAGCACTCCCTCAGAAGTAACACTCTGACAATGCAGCACTCCCTCAGTACTGACCCTCTGACAGTGCAGTACTCCCTCAGTACTGACCGTCTGACAGTGCATCATTCCCTCAGTACTGACCCTCTGACAGTGCTGCACTCCCTCCACACTGATCCTCTGACAGTGCTGCACTCCCACAGTACTGACCCTCTGACAGTGCAGCACTCTCTCAGTACTGACCCTCTAACAGTGCAGCACTCCCTCAGAACTGACCGTCTGACAGTGCAGCATTCCCTCAGTACTGACCCTCTTACAGTGCAGCATTCCCTCAATACAGACCCTCTGACAGTGCTGCACTCACTCAGCAGTCTCTCTCTGACAGTGCAGAACTCCCTCAGCACTCTCCCTCTGACAGTGCAGCACTCCCTCAGCACTAACTCTCTGACAGTGCAGCACTCCCTCACTACTGACCCTCTGACAATGCTGCACTCCATCCACACTGACCCTCTGACAGTGCAGCACTCACTCTGTACTGACCGTCTGACAGTGCAACGCTCCCTCCGTACTGACCCTCTGATAGTGTAGCACTCTCTCTGAAATGACCCTCTGACAGTGCAGCACGACCTCCACACTGATTCTCTGACAGTGCAGCTCTCCCTCAGTACTGACCCTCTGACTGTGCAGCACTCCCTCAGTAATGACCCTCTGAAACAACACCCTCAGAACTGACACACTGACCAAGTAGCGCTCCCTAAGTAATGACCCTTTGACAGTCCATCACTCTCTCAGTACTGACCCTCTGGCAATGCAGCAATCACTCAGTACTGACTATCGGACACATAGTGTGGCGCTCCCTCAGTACTGACCCTCTCACAGCGCGGTGATCCCTCAGTACTAAACCCCTCAGTGTGCGGTGCTCCCTCAGTTCTAACCCTTTCACAGTGCAGCGCTCCCTCAGTAGTAACCCTCTCACAGTGCAACACTCTGACAGCATGGCCATCCATCAGCACTGACCAGCAGAGAGTATGCACTTCATCATTGCTGACTCTCTCACTGCATAGCAATCCCCCCGTCCTGACTCTCTGACAATGCTGCACTCCCTCCACACAGACCCTCTGACAAAGCTGCACTCCCTCCACACTGACCCTCTGACAATGCTGCACTCCCTCCACACTGACCCTCTGACAATGCTGCACTCCCCCATACTGAACCCCTGATAATGCTGCACTCCCACACACTGACCCTCTGACAATGCTGCATTCCCTCCACACTGACCCTCTGACAATGCTGCACTCCCCCCACACTGACCCTCTGACAATGCTGCACTCCCTCCACACTGACCCTCTGACAATGCTGCACTCCCTCCACACTGACCCTCTGACAATGCTGCACTCCCTCCACACTGATCCTCTGATAGTGATGCACTCCCTCTGTACTGACTCTCTGACAGTGTGGAAGTGACCCTGTACTGACCCTCCGACAGTGTGGCCCAATCTCAGGACAAAACCTCTGACAGTGCAGCTCTCCATCAGAACTGACCCACTGACAGTGTAGCACTCCATCAGAGGTGACACTCTGACAGAACAGCACTCCCTCAGTACTGACCCTCTGACAGTGCAGCACTCCCTCAGTACTGACCCTCTGACAGTGCAGCACTCCCTCAGTACTGACTTATTGACAGTGCAGCACTCCCTCGGTACTGAACCTCTAACAGTGCAGCACTCCCTCAGTACTGACCCTCGGACAGTGCGGCTCTCCCTCAGAACTGATCCTCTGACAGTGCAGCACGCCCTCAGTACTGACCCTCTGACAGTGCTGCACTCCCTTAGTACTGACTTATTGACAGTGCAGCACGCCCTCAGTACTGACCCTCTGACAGTGCTGCACTCCCTCAGTACTGACCCTCGGACAGTGCAGCTCTCCCTCAGTACTGACCCTCTGACAATGCTGCACTCCCTCCACACTGATCCTCTGACAGTGCAGCTCTCCCTCAGTACTGACCCTCAGACAGTGCAGCACCCCCTCAGTACTGATCCTCTGACAGTGTAGCACTCTCTTTGTACTGACCCACTGACAGTGCAACGCTCCCTCAGTACTAACCCTCTGATAATGTAGCACTCTCTCTGTAATGAACCTCTGACAATGCTGCAATCCCTCCACACTTATCCTCTGACAGTGCAGCTCTCCCTCAGTACTGACCCTCTGACAGTGCAGCATTCCCTCAATACTGACCCTCTGACAGTGCTGCACTCCCTCAGTACTGTCCCTCTGGCAGCGCAGCACTCCCTCTGTACTGACTCACTGACAGTGCATTTCTCCCTCAGTACTGACCCTCTGACAGTGCAGCACTCCCTCAGGACTGACCCTCTGACAGTGCAGCATTCCCTCAGTGCTGACCCTCTGACAAAGCTGCACTCCCTCCACGCTATTCCTCTGACAGTGCAGCTCTCCCTCAGTACTGACCCTCATACAGTGCAGCACTCCCTCAGTACTGATCCCCTGACAGTGTAGCACTCTCTTTGTACTGACCCACTGACAGTGCAACGCTCCCTCAGTACTGACCCTCTGATAATGTAGCACTCTCTCTGTAATGAACCTCTGACAATGCTGCACTCCCTCCACACTGACACTCTGACAATGCTGCACTCCCTCCACACTTATCCTCTGACAGTGCAGCTCTCCCTCAGTACTAACCCTCTGACAGTGCTGCACTCCTCAGTACTGACCCACTGACAGTGCAGCTCTGCCTCAGTACTGACCCTCAGACTGCGCGGCACTCCTTCAGTCCTGACCCTCTGACAGCGCAGCACTCCCTCAGTACTGACCCTCTGACAGTGCTGCACTCCCTCAGTACTGATCCTCTGATAGTGCAGCATTCCCTCAGTACTGACCCTCTGACAGCGCAGCTCTCCCTCAGTACTGACTCACTGACAGTGAAACACTCCATTCTGTACTGACCCTCTGACAGTGCGGCCCTCCCTCAGAACTGATCCTCTGACTGTGCTGCACTCCTCAGTACTGACCCTCTGACAGTGCAGCACTCCCTCAGGACTGACCGTCTGACAGTGCAGCATTCCCTCAGTACTGACCCTCTGACCGTGCTGCACTACCTCAGCAGTGACCCTCTGACAGTGCAGCACTCCCTCAGTACTGACCATCTGACTGTGCTGCACTCCCTCAGTACTGACCCTCTGACAGTGCAGCACTCCCTCAGTACTGACCCTCTGACAGTGCTGCACTCCCTCAGTACTGATCCTCTGATAGTGCAGCTCTCCCTCAGTACTGACCCTCTGACAGTGCAGCATTCCCTCAGTACTGACCCTCTGACAGTGCAGCACTCCCTCAGTACTGACTCACTGACAGTGCAGCATTCCCTCAGTACTGACCCTCTGACAGCGCAGCACTCCCTCAGTACTGATCCTCTGATAGTGGAGCTCTCCCTCAGTACTGACCCTCTGACAGTGCAGCATTCCCTCAGTACTGACCCTCTGACAGTGCAGCACTCCCTCAGTACTGACCCTCTGACAGTGCGGCCCTCCCTCAGAACTGATCCTCTGACTGTGCTGCACTCCCTCAGTACTGACCCTCTGACAGTGCAGCACTCCCTCAGGACTGACCGTCTGACAGTGCAGCATTCCCTCAGTACTGACCCTCTGACCGTGCTGCACTACCTCAGCAGTGACCCTCTGACAGTGCAGCACTCCCTCAGTACTGACCATCTGACAGTGCAGCACTCCCTCAGTACTGACCCTCTGACAGTGCAGCTCTCCCTCAGTACTGACCCTCAGACAGTGCAGCACTCCCTCAGTACTGAAACTCTGACAGTGTAGCACTCTCTCTGTACTGACCCTCAGACTGCGCGGCACTCCCTCAGCACTGACCGTCTTTTTTCTATTTCATGGAGTCTTGTGGAAATGTGGAGACATAGGGTTTGCAGATTCTGAGGAAGTATGAGCGAGACACAGAAACCAGGCCCTGTCTGAAACTCTCTGTAATAGACTATTCAGAGGCACAGAGTCACAGAGGTGCACAGCTTGGAAACAGACCCTCCTATACAACGCGACCATACCAACCAGATATTCTCATCTCATTTCGTTCCATTTGCTAGCACTTGGCTGATATCCCTCTAAACCCTTCCTATTCACATACTCGTCGTGATGGCTTTCAAATGTCACAATTGTACCAGCCCCCATCACTTCCTCTGGCAGCTACCTGCATGCCCTTGAATAAGTGCTCAAACATTCATACTGTCGATACAAACTCCAATAAACACCAACCTACGAAAGGCTATCATTGTCATCTTCAACCCACCCTTTGCTTCATCGTTATGCTGATTGCAGCACAGGTACAGAAACAGTCTTAGTGACCATCCACCGTCACCCTGTAATAAACTTATTTTCAAATGGGGCTTGCATGTGATTCCCACCCCCTCTAATAGTTACCTGGAAGGTGGGGGTGAGCTGTACTCTCCTGCTGCAGTCCTTGGGTGTCCCACAGTGATGTCAGGGAGGGAGCTCCAGGATTTTGACCTGAACCATGTAAAGAGCTCTCTTCCTGGAGTGTCCTTTTTAAAGTTGGGAAGTTAGTATAGACCAGGAGGACCCGAGAGCTGCTGTCCTGTCAGAGAGAGAGGCCTGGTGGGTCACACACCTCAGGTGAGGGGCGAGGTTGAGAATCAGGGGCCTTCATGGTAATTTCAGACATGATAGAGTTTGAACCAACAATGTTGACATCACAAACCTGTTAGCTGAGGTAACTGACCCCCCTTTGTAGCCGAGGGGTTCAATCCCTTGAACAGAGCAAGCTTGAGAATTCAACACTAAAACCAATCTGTACGGACCCGCTGGAGACCTGAAACATCAATACAGAGATTGCTGAAGAAGCTAAGCATGTCCGGCAGCATCTCTGATGGGAGAGGGAGAAAGAGACAGACAGAGTTTACCTTTCAATCCAGTGATTTCTGCGGGAAAGCTCCTTCAGAACAGACCGTTTTGAGTAAGGGTCCCTTGAAATGTGAATTGTTCCTCTCTCTCCTCACCGTTGTTACTGAATATCCCCAGCCATCTGTTTGCTTGAGAATTTGATCTGACCTGATCCAAGCGTCACTGAGTCATTCAGTCTGTGTTCAATGCCCTGAGGCTGCTTCTGCTGAAAGTTGACAAACAGGTTTACGAGGTGTTTTGGGGATAAACATACTGGGGGATGGTTTCTAAGGTATTGAGGGAGCACTATCTGTCAGTACAGGGTGCAGATGGTCGAAAGGTACAGATACACTTCATAGAACACAGAACAGTACAGCACAGAACAGGCCCTTCAGCCCACGATGTTGTGCCGACCATTGATCCTTATGGAACGTAAACTTAATGTACAAACCCTCAAATTCTGTGACCATATGCATGTCCTGCAGTCTCTTAAATATCCCCAATGGCCTCGCTTCCACAACTGCTGCTAGCAACGCATTCCATGCTCTCACAGCTCTCTGTGTAAAGAACCCACCTCTGACATCCCCTCTATACTTTCCTCCAACCAGCTTAAAACTGTGACCCCTCGTGTTAACAATTTCTGTCCTGGGAAATAGTCTCTGGCTATCGACTCTATCTATGCCTCTCATTATCTTGAATACCTCAATTAGGTCCCCTCTCCTCCTCCTTTTCTCCACTGAAAAAAACTCCGAGCTCAGTCAACCTCTCTTCGTAAGATAAGCCCTCCAGTCCAGGCAGCATCCTGGTAAACCTCCTCTGAACCCTCTCCAAAGCATCCACATCTTTCCTATAATAGGGTGACCAGAACTGAACCCAGTATTCCAAGTGCGGTCTAACCAAAGTTTTATAGAGCTGCAACAAGATCTCACGGTTCTTAAACTCAATCCCCCTGTTAATAAAAGCCAAAACACCATGTGCTTTCTTAACAACCCTGTCCTCTTGGGTAGCCATTTTAAGGGATCTATGTACCTGCACACCAAGATCTCTCTGTTCCTCCACACTGCCAAGAATCCTATCCTTAATCCTGTACTCAGCTTTCAAGTTCGACCTTCCAACATGCATCACCTCGCATTTATCCAGGTTCAACTCCATCTGCCACCTCTCAGTCCATCTCTGCATCCTGTCAATGTCCCGCTGCAGCCTACAACATCCCTCTCTATACTGTCAACGATACCTCCAACCTCTAGGTCATCTGCAAACTTGCTGACCCATCCTTCAATCCCCACATCCAAGTCATTAACAAAAATTACAAACAGTAGAGGCCCAAGGACAGAGCCCTGTGGAACACCACTCACCACAGACTTCCAGGTAGAATATCTTCCTTCCACTACCTCTCGCTGTCTTCTGTTGGCCGGCCAATTCTGTATCCAAACAGAATTTCCCTGTATCCCATTCCTCCTGATCTTCTGAACAAGCCTACCATGGGGAACCTTATCAAATGCCTTACTGAAGTCAAGATACACAGCATCCACAGCTCGACCCTCATCAACCTGCCTAGTAACATCCTCAAAAAACTCAATAAGATTTGTGAGGCATGACCTGCCCTCACAAAGCCGTGCTGACTGCCTTTAATCAAACCACGCTCTTCCAGATGGTCATACATCCGATCCCTCAGAATCCTTTCTAACTCCTTGCAGACGATAGATGTGAGACTGACTGGTCTGTAATTGCCCAGAATTTCCCTAATTCCTTTCTTGAAGAGAGGAACTACATTTGCCTCCCTCCAGCCCCTGGTGAGGGTCAGGCCGGAGGCCGTGTGGAGACGGCGGTGAAGATCAGGTTTGGGGGGGTGTGTGGACGACGGTGAGGGATATGCCTGGGGCGGTGTGTGTACGTTGGTGTGGGTCTGGCTGGGGGCGGTTTTAGATGGAGGTGAGGGTCAGGCTGGGGGCAGTGTTTGGACGTCGGCGTGGGTCAGGCTGGGGGCAGTGGGTGGATGGTGGTGAGGATCAGGCTGTGGGCAGTGGGTGGATGGTGGTGACGATCAGGCTGGTGCCGGGATGTGGGCAGCGGTGAGGGTCAGGCTGAGGTCAGTGTGAGGATGACGTTGTGGGTCAGGCTGGGTGCAGTGGGTGGATGGTGGTGTGAGTCAGGCTGGGTGCGGCATGTGGGTGGTAGTGAGGGTCAGGCTAAGGGCGGTGCGTGGGTGGAAGTGAGGGTCAGGCTGGGGAGGTGAGTGGGTGGTAGTGAGGGTCAGGCTGGGGCGGTGTGTGGGTGGGAGTGAGGGTCAGGCTGGGTACAGTGCGTGGGTGGTAGTGAGAGTCAGGCTGGGTACAGTGTGTGGGTGGTAGTGAGGGTCAGGCTGGGGGCAGTGCGTGGGTGGCAGTGACGGTCAGGCTGAGTGCGGTGAGCAGGTGACAGTGTGGGTCAGGCTGGGGGCGGTGAGTAGGTGGTAGTGAGGGTCAGGCTGAGGGCGGTGTGTGGGTGGCAGTGACGGTCAGGCTGAGTGCGGTGAGTAGGTGACAGTGAGGGTCAGGCTGGGGGGCGGTGTGTGGGTGGTAGTGAGGGTCAGGCTGGGGGCGCTGTGTGGATCGTGGTGAGGTTCAGGCGGGGGGGGGGTGTGGGTGGTAGTGAGGGTCAGCCTGGGGGCGGTGTGTGGGTGGTAGTGACGGTCAGGCTGGGGGCGGTGTGTGGACGGCGATGAGGATCAGGCTGGGGGCGGTGAGTCGGTGGCAGTGAGGGTCAGGCTGGGGGTGGTGTGTGGATGGCAGTGAGGGTCAGGCTGGGGGTGGTGTGAGGGTGGTAGTGAGGGTCAGGCTGGGTGCGGTGTGTGGTTGGTAGTGAGGGTCAGGGTGGGGGGCGGTGTGTGGGTGGCAGTGCGGGTCAGGCTGGGGGCGGTGTGTGGGTGGTAGTGAGGGTCAGGCTGGGGGCGGTGTGTGGGTGGCTGTGAGGGTCAGGCTGGGGGCGGTGTGTGGGTGGTAGTGAGGGTCAGGCTGGGGGCGGTGTGTGGGTGGTAGTGAGGGTCTGGCTGGGTGCGGTTTGTGGGTGGCAGTGAGGGTCAGGCTGGCGGCAATGGGTGGGTGGTAGTGAGGGTCAGGCTGGGGGCGGTGTGTGTCTGGTAGTGAGGGTCAGGCTGGGGGCGATGTGTGGGCAGTAGTGAGGGTCAGGCTAGAGATGGTGTGTGGATGGAGGTGAGGGTCAGGCTGGGGGCAGTGCGTGGGTGGCAGTGAGGGTCAGGCTGGGGGCGGTATGTGAGTGGCAGTGAGGGTCAGGCTGAGGGCGGTGTGTGGGTGGCAGTGACGGTCAGGCTGAGTGCGGTGAGTAGGTGACAGTGAGGGTCAGGCT
>NW_026868738.1:0-17262 GCF_020745735.1 Hemiscyllium ocellatum | reverse complement strand
CCCAGTCCCAGCACAGGGCTCCAGTCCCAGCACAGACCCCCAGTCCCAGCACAGAGCACAGTCCCAGCACAAACCTCCAGTCCCAGCACAGAGCCCCAGTCCCAGCACAGAGGCCCAGTCCCAGCACAGAGCCCCAGTCCCAGCACAGAGCCCCAGTCCCAGCACAGACCTCCAGTCCCAGCACAGAGCCCCAGTCCCAGCACAGATGCCCCGTCCCAGCACAGACCTCCAGTCCCAGCACAGAGCCCCAGTCCCAGCACAGAGCCACAGTCCCAGCACAGACCTCCAGTCCCAGCACAGACCTCCAGTCCCAGCACAGAGCTCCAGTCCCAGCGCAGATGTCAAGTCCCAGCACAGATCTCCAGTCCCAGCTCAGGGGCCCAGTCCCAGCACAAAGCTCCAGTCCCAGCGCACAGACCTCCAGTCCCAGCACAGAGACCAGTCCCAGCACAGAGGCCCAGTCCCAGCACAGATCTCCAGTCCCAGCACAGAGCTCCGTCCCAGCACAGACCTCCAGACCCAGCACAGAGGCCAGTCCCAGCACAGACCTCCAGTCCCAGCACAGAGGCCCAGTCCCAGCACAGAGGCCCAGTCCCAGCACAGAGGCCAGTCCCAGCACAGACCTCCAGTCCCAGCAGAGACCTCCAGTCCCAACAGTGAGGCCCAGTCCCAGCACAGTCCTCCAGTCCCAGCACAGAGGCCCAGTCCCGGAACAGACCTCCAGTCCCAGCAGAGACCTCCAGTCCCAGCACAGACCTCCAGTCCCAGCACAGACCTCCAGTCCCAGCATGGACCTCAGTCCCAACACAGAGCTCCAGTCCCAGCACAGACCTCCAGTCCCAGCACAGAGTCCCAGTCCCAGCACAGAGTCCCAGTCCCAGCACAGACCCCCAGTCCCAGCACAGAGTCCCAGTCCCAGCACAGAGGCCCCGTCCCAGCACAGATCTCCAGTCCCAGCACAGAGTCCCAGTCCCAGCACAGATTCCCAGTCCCAGCACAGACCTCCAGTCCCAGCACAGAGTCCCAGTCCCAGCACAGAGTCCCAGTCCCAGCACAGACCCCCAGTCCCAGCACAGAGTCTCAGTCCCAGCACAGAGGCCCCGTCCCAGCACAGATCTCCAGTCCCAGCACAGAGTCCCAGTCCCAGCACAGATTCCCAGTCCCAGCACAGACCCCCAGTCCCAGCACAGAGTCCCAGTCCCAGCACAGAGGCCCCGTCCCAGCACAGATCTCCAGTCCCAGCACAGAGTCCAGTCCCAGCACAGATTCCCAGTCCCAGCACAGAGACCCAGTCCCAGCACAGAGGCCCAGTCCCAGCACAGATCTCCAGTCCCAGCACAGAGCTCCGTCCCAGCACAGACCTCCAGTCCCAGCACAGAGCCCCAGTCCCAGCACAGAGCCCCAGTCCCAGCACAGAGCCCCAGTCCCAGCACAGAGCTCCAGTCCCAGCACAGAGCCCAGTCCCAGCACAGACCTCCAGTCCCAGCACAGAGCCCCAGTCCCAGCACACAGCCTCAGTCCAGCACAGAGGCCCAGTCCCAGCACAGAGCCCAGTCCCAGCACAGAGCTCCAGTCCCAGCACAGAGAGCCAGTCCCAGCACAGACCTCCAGTCCCAGCACAGAGTCCCAGTCCCAGCACAGATCCCCAGTCCCAGCACAGAGCCAGTCCCAGCACAGAGCCTCAAATCCAGCACAGACCTCCAGTCCCAGCACAGAGCTCCAGTCCCAGCACAGAGGCCCAGTCCCAGCACAGACCTCCAGTCCCAGCACAGAGGCCCAGTCCCAGCACAGACCTCCAGTCCCAGCACAGACCTCCAGTCCCAGCACAGACCACCAGTCCCAGCACAGAGGCCCAGTCCCAGCACAGAGCTCCAGTCCCAGCACAGACCCCAGTCCCAGCACAGAGTCCCAGTCCCAGCACAGACCTCCAGTCCCAGCACAGACCATCAGTCCCAGCACAGAGGCCCAGTCCCAGCACAGACCTCCAGTCCAGCACAGACCACCAGTCCCAGCACAGAACCCCAGTCCCAGCACAGACCTCCAGTCCCAGCACAGACCTCCAGTCCCAGGACAGAACCCCAGTCCCAGCACAGACCTCCAGTCCCAGCACAGACCTCCAGTCCCAGCACAGACCTCCAGTCCCAGCACAGAGCCCCAGTCCCAGCACAGAGGCCCAGTCCCAGCACAGACCTCCAGTCCCAGCACAGACCTCCAGTCCCAGCACAGAGCTCCTGTCCCAGCGCAGATGTCAAGTCCCAGCACAGATCTCCAGTCCCAGCTCAGGGGCCCAGTCCCAGCACAAGCTCCAGTCCCAGCACAGACCTCCAGTCCCAGCACAGAGACCCAGTCCCAGCACAGAGGCCCAGTCCCAGCACAGATCTCCAGTCCCAGCACAGAGGCCCAGTCCCAGCACAGAGGCCTAGTCCCAGCACAGACCTCCAGTCCCAGCACAGACCTCCAGTCCCAGCACAGAGACCCAGTCCCAGCACAGAGGCCCAGTCCCAGCACAGACCTCCAGTCCCAGCACAGAGGCCCAGTCCCAGCACAGAGGCCCAGTCCCAGCACAGACCTCCAGTCCCAGCACAGATTCCCAGTCCCAGCACAGAGTCCCAGTCCCAGCACAGAGGCCCAGTCCCAGCACAGAGGCCCAGTCCCAGCACAGAGGCCCAGTCCCAGCACAGACCTCCAGTCCCAGCACAGACCTCCAGTCCCAGCACAGACCTCCAGTCCCAGCACAGATGCCCAGTCCCAGCACAGATCTCCAGTCCCAGCACAGAGCACAGTCCCAGCACAGACCTCCAGTCCCAGCACAGACCTCCAGTCCCAGCACAGACCTCCAGACCCAGAACAGAGGCCCCGTCCCAGCACAGAGCCCCAGTCCCAGCACAGACCTCCAGTCCCAGCACAGAGCTCCAGTCCCAGCACAGACCTCCAGTCCCAGCACAGAGGCCCAGTCCCAGCACAGAGGCCCAGTCCCAGCACAGACCTCCAGTCCCAGCAGAGACCTCCAGTCCCAACAGTGAGGCCCAGTCCCAGCACAGTCCTCCAGTCCCAGCACAGAGGCCCAGTCCCGCAACAGACCTCCAGTCCCAGCACAGACCTCCAGTCCCAGCACAGACCTCCAGTCCCAGCACAGACCTCCAGTCCCAGCACAGAACCCCAGTCCCAGCACAGACCTCCAGTCCCAGCACAGACCTCCAGTCCCAGCACAGACCTCCAGTCCCAGCACAGACCCCCAGTCCCAGCACAGAGGCCCAGTCCCAGCACAGACCTCCAGTCCCAGCACAGACCTCCAGTCCCAGCACAGAGCCTGTCCCAGCACAGATGTCCAGTCCCAGCACAGATCTCCAGTCCCAGCACAGGGCCAGTCCCAGCACAGAGCTCCAGTCCCAGCACAGACCTCCAGTCCCAGCACAGAGACCCAGTCCCAGCACAGAGGCCCAGTCCCAGCACAGATCTCCAGTCCCAGCACAGAGGCCAGTCCCAGCACAGAGGCCAGTCCCAGCACAGAGCCCCAGTCCCAGCACAGACCTCCAGTCCCAGCACAGAGCCCAGTCCCAGCACAGAGCCAGTCCCAGCACAGACCTCCAGTCCCAGCACAGAGCCCCAGTCCCAGCACAGAGGCAGTCCCAGTCCCCCACAGAGCCCCAGTCCCAGCACAGACCTCCAGTCCCAGCACAGAGCCCCAGTCCCAGCACAGATGCCCGTCCCAGCACAGACCTCCAGTCCCAGCACAGAGCCCCAGTCCCAGCACAGATGCCAGTCCCAGCACAGAGCCCAGTCCCAGCACAGAGTCCAGTCCCAGCACAGAGGCCCAGTCCCAGCAGACCGGCCAGTCCCAGCACAGAGGCCCAGTCCCAGCACAGAACTCCAGTCCCAGCACAGACTCCAGTCCCAGCACAGAGGCCAGTCCCAGCACAGAGCTCCAGTCCCAGCACAGACCTCCAGTCCCAGCACAGACCTCCAGTCCCAGCACAGACCTCCAGTCCCAGCACAGGGCCCAGTCCCAGCACAGAGTCCAGTCCCAGCACAGAGACCCCAGTCCCAGCAGAGGCCTAGTCCCAGCACAGAGCTCCAGTCCCAGCACAGAGCCCCAGTCCCAGCACAGAGGCCAGTCCCAGCACAGACCTCCAGTCCCAGCACAGACCTCCAGTCCCAGCACAGAGCTCCTGTCCCAGCACAGATGTCAAGTCCCAGCACAGATCTCCAGTCCCAGCACAGAGACCCAGTCCCAGCAGAGGCCTAGTCCCAGCACAGAGCTCCAGTCCCAGCACAGAGCCCCAGTCCCAGCACAGAGGCCCAGTCCCAGCACAGACCTCCAGTCCCAGCACAGACCTCCAGTCCCAGCACAGACCCAGTCCCAGCACAGACTCCAGTCCCAGCACAGAGCCCAGTCCCAGCACAGACCTCCCATGCCCAGCACAGAGCCCAGTCCCAGCACAGACCTCCAGTCCCAGCACAGACCTCCAGTCCCAGCACAGAGCCCAGTCCCAGCACAGACCTCCAGTCCCAGCACAGAGGCCCAGTCCCAGCACAGACCTCCAGTCCCAGCACAGACCTCCAGTCCCAGCACAGAGGCCAGTCCCAGCACAGACCTCCAGTCCCAGCACAGACCTCCAGTCCCAGCACAGAGCCCCAGTCCCAGCACAGACCTCCATCCCAGCACAGAGGCCCAGTCCCAGCACAGACTCCAGTCCCAGCACAGACCTCCAGTCCCAGCACAGACCTCCAGTCCCAGCACAGAGCCCCAGTCCCAGCACAGACCTCCAGTCCCAGCACAAGGCCCAGTCCCAGCACAGACCTCCAGTCCCAGCACAGACCACCAGTCCCAGCACTGAGGCCCAGTCCCAGCACAGACCTCCAGTCCCAGCACAGACCTCCAGTCCCAGGACAGAACCCCAGTCCCAGCACAGACCTCCAGTACCAGCACAGACCTCCAGTCCCAGCACAGAGCCCCAGTCCCAACACAGAGGCCCAGTCCCAGCACAGACCTCCAGTCCCAGCACAGACCTCCAGTCCCAGCACAGAGCTCCTGTCCCAGCACAGAGCTCCAGTCCCAGCACAGATCTCCAGTCCCAGCACAGAGCCCCAGTCCCAGCACAGAGGCACAGTCCCAGAACAGACCTCCAATCCCAGCACAGACCTCCAGGCCCAGCACAGAGGCCCAGTCCCAGCACAGATCTCCAGTCCCAGCACAGATCTCCAGTCCCAGCCAGAGGCCCAGTCCCAGCACAGACCTCCAGTCCCAGCACAGACCTCCAGTCCCAGCACAGACCTCCAGTCCCAGCACAGAGCCCCAGTCCCAGCACAGAGCCCCAGTCCCAGCACAGAGCCTCAGATCCAGCACAAAGCCCCAGTCCCAGCACAGAGGCCCAGTCCCAGCACAGAACCCCAGTCCCAGCACAGAGCCCCAGTCCCAGCACAGGGCTCCAGTCCCAGCACAGATCCCCAGTCCCAGCACAGAGCCACAGTCCCAGCACAAACCTCCAGTCCCAGCACAGAGCCCCAGTCCCAGCACAGAGGCCCAGTCCCAGCACAGAGCCCAGTCCCAGCACAGAGCCCCAGTCCCAGCACAGACCACCAGTCCCAGCACAGAGCCCCAGTCCCAGCACAGACCTCCAGTCCCAGCACAGACCTCCAGTCCCAGCACAGAGCTCCAGTCCCGCACAGAGGCCCAGTCCCAGCACAGAGCCCCAGTCCCAGCACAGACCTCCAGTCCCAGCACAGAGCCCCAGTCCCAGCACAGATGCCCCGTCCCAGCACAGACCTCCAGTCCCAGCACAGAACCCCAGTCCCAGCACAGAGCCCCAGTCCCAGCACAAAGCCACAGTCCCAGCACAGACCTCCAGTCCCAGCACAGAGCCCCAGTCCCAGCACAGAGCTCCAGTCCCAGCACAGAGCCCCAGTCCAGCACAGAGCCCCAGTCCCAGCACAGAGGCCCAGTCCCAGCACAGAGGCCCAGTCCCAGCACAGACCTCCAGTCCCAGCACAGACCCCAGTCCCAGCACAGAGCCCCAGTCCCAGCACAGACCTCCAGTCCCAGCACAGAGGCCCAGTCCCAGCACAGACCTCCAGTCCCAGCACAGACACCAGTCCCAGCACAGAGCCCAGTCCCAGCACAGACCTCCAGTCCCAGCACAGACCTCCAGTCCCAGCACAGAACCCCAGTCCCAGCACAGACCTCCAGTCCCAGCACAGACCTCCAGTCCCAGCACAGAGCCCCAGTCCCAGCACAGAGGCCCAGTCCCAGCACAGACCTCCAGTCCCAGCACAGACCTCCAGTCCCAGCACAGAGCTCCAGTCCCAGCACAGAGCTCCAGTCCCAGCACAGATCTCCAGTCCCAGCACAGAGCCCCAGTCCCAGCACAGAGGCCCAGTCCCAGCACAGACCTCCAGTCCCAGCACAGACCTCCAGTCCCAGCACAGAGGCCCAGTCCCAGCACAGATCTCCAGTCCCAGCACAGATCTCCAGTCCCAGCACAGAGGCCCAGTCCCAGCACAGACCTCCAGTCCCAGCACAGACCTCCAGTCCCAGCACAGACCTCCAGTCCCAGCACAGAGCCCCAGTCCCAGCACAGAGCCCCAGTCCCAGCACAGAGCCTCAGTCCAGCACAGAGCCCCAGTCCCAGCACAGAGGCCCAGTCCCAGCACAGAACCCCAGTCCCAGCACAGAGCCCCAGTCCCAGCACAGGGCTCCAGTCCCAGCACAGATCCCCAGTCCCAGCACAGAGCCCAGTCCCAGCACAGACCTCCAGTCCCAGCACAGAGCCCCAGTCCCAGCACAGAGGCCCAGTCCCAGCACAGAGCCCCAGTCCCAGCACAGAGCCCCAGTCCCAGCACAGACCTCCAGTCCCAGCACAGAGCCCCAGTCCCAGCACAGACCTCCAGTCCCAGCACAGACCTCCAGTCCCAGCACAGAGCCCCAGTCCCAGCACAGAGCTCCAGTCCCAGCACAGAGCCTCAGTCCAGCACAGAGCCCCAGTCCCAGCACAGGGGCCCAGTCCCAGCACAGAGCCCAGTCCCAGCACAGAGCCCCAGTCCCAGCACAGAGCCCCAGTCCCAGCACAGGGCTCCAGTCCCAGCACAGAGCCCCAGTCCCAGCACAGAGCCACAGTCCCAGCACAAACCTCCAGTCCCAGCACAGAGCCCCAGTCCCAGCACAGAGGCCCAGTCCCAGCACAGAGCCCCAGTCCCAGCACAGACCTCCAGTCCCAGCACAGAGCCCCAGTCCCAGCACAGATGCCCCGTCCCAGCACAGACCTCCAGTCCCAGCACAGAGACCCAGTCCCAGCACAGATGCCCAGTCCCAGCACAGAGCCCCAGTCCCAGCACAGAGTCCCAGTCCCAGCACAGAGGCCCAGTCCCAGCAGACACGTCCAGTCCCAGCACAGAGGCCCAGTCCCAGCACAGAACTCCAGTCCCAGCACAGACTACCAGTCCCAGCACAGAGGCCCAGTCCCAGCACAGAGCTCCAGTCCCAGCGCACACCTCCAATCCCAGCGCAGACCTCCAGTCCCAGCACAGACCTCCTGTCCCAGCACAGGGGCCCAGTCCCAGCACAGAGCTCCAGTCCCAGCACAGAGACCCAGTCCCAGCAGAGGCCTAGTCCCAGCACAGAGCTCCAGTCCCAGCACAGAGCCCAGTCCCAGCACAGAGGCCCAGTCCCAGCACAGACCTCCAGTCCCAGCACAGACCTCCAGTCCCAGCACAGAGCCCCAGTCCCAGCACAGACCTCCAGTCCCAACACAGAGCCCCAGTCCCAGCACAGACCTCCATGCCCAGCACAGAGGCCCAGTCCCAGCACAGACCTCCAGTCCCAGCACAGACCTCCAGTCCCAGCACAGAGCCCCAGTCCCAGCACAGACCTCCAGTCCCAGCACAGAGGCCGAGTCCCAGCACAGACCTCCAGTCCCAGCACAGACCTCCAGTCCGAGCACAGAGCTCCAGTCCCACACAGAGGCCCAGTCCCAGCACAGGCCTCCAGTCCCAGCACAGAGGCCCAGTCCCAGCACAGACCTCCAGTCCCAGCACAGACCTCCAGTCCCAGCATAGAGCTCCAGTCCCAGCACAGAGGCCCAGTCCCAGCACAGAGCCCAGTCCCAGGACAGAGGCCCAGTCCCAGCACAGACCTCCAGTCCCAGCACAGACCACCAGTCCCAGCACTGAGGCCCAGTCCCAGCACAGACCTCCAGTACCAGCACAGACCTCCAGTCCCAGGACAGAACCCCAGTCCCAGCACAGACCTCCAGTACCAGCACAGACCTCCAGTCCCAGTACAGAACCCCAGTCCCAACACAGAGCGCCAGTCCCAGCACAGACCTCCAGTCCCAGCACAGAGCTCCAGTCCCAGCACAGATCTCCAGTCCCAGCACAGAGCCCCAGTCCCAGCACAGAATCCAGTCCCAGCACAGAGGCACAGTCCCAGAACAGACCTCCAATCCCAGCACAGACCTCCAGGCCCAGCACAGAGGCCCAGTCCCAGCACAGATCTCCAGTCCCAGCACAGATCTCCAGTCCCAGCCAGAGGCCCAGTCCCAGCACAGACCTCCAGTCCCAGCACAGACCTCCAGTCCCAGCACAGAGCCCCAGTCCCAGCACAGAGCCCCAGTCCCAGCACAGAGCCTCAGATCCAGCACAAAGCCCCAGTCCCAGCACAGAGCCCAGTCCCAGCACAGAGCCCCAGTCCCAGCACAGAGCCCCAGTCCCAGCACAGGGCTCCAGTCCCAGCACAGATCCCCAGTCCCAGCACAGAGCCCAGTCCCAGCACAGGGCTCCAGTCCCAGCACAGATCCCCAGTCCCAGCACAGAGCCACAGTCCCAGCACAAACCTCCAGTCCCAGCACAGAGCCCCAGTCCCAGCACAGAGGCCCAGTCCCAGCACAGAGCCCCAGTCCCAGCACAGAGCCCCAGTCCCAGCACAGACCACCAGTCCCAGCACAGAGCCCCAGTCCCAGCACAGATGCCCCGTCCCAGCACAGACCTCCAGTCCCAGCACAGAGCCCCAGTCCCAGCACAGAGCCACAGTCCCAGCACAGACCTCCAGTCCCAGCACAGACATCCAGTCCCAGCACAGAGCTCCTGTCCCAGCGCAGATGTCAAGTCCCAGCACAGATCTCCAGTCCCAGCTCAGGGGCCCAGTCCCAGCACAAAGCTCCAGTCCCAGCGCAGACCTCCAGTCCCAGCACAGAGACCCAGTCCCAGCACAGAGGCCCAGTCCCAGCACAGATCTCCAGTCCCAGCACAGAGCTCCGTCCCAGCGCAGACCTCCAGACCCAGAACAGAGGCCCAGTCCCAGCACAGACCTCCAGTCCCAGCACAGAGGCCCAGTCCCATCACAGAGGCCCAGTCCCATCACAGAGGCCCAGTCCCAGCACAGACCTCCAGTCCCAGCAGAGACCTCCAGTCCCAACAGTGAGGCCCAGTCCCAGCACAGTCCTCCACTCCCAGCACAGAGGCCTAGTCCCGGAACAGACCTCCAGTCCCAGCAGAGACCTCCAGTCCCAGCACAGACCTCCAGTCCCAGCACAGACCTCCAGTCCCAGCATGGACCTCCAGTCCCAGCACAGAGCTCCAGTCCCAGCACAGACCTCCAGTCCCAGCACAGAGTCCCAGTCCCAGCACAGAGTCCCAGTCCCAGCACAGACCCCAGTCCCAGCACAGAGTCCCAGTCCCAGCACAGAGGCCCCGTCCCAGCACAGATCTCCAGTCCCAGCACAGAGTCCCAGTCCCAGCACAGATTCCAGTCCCAGCACAGACCTCCAGTCCCAGCACAGAGTCCCAGTCCCAGCACAGAGTCCCAGTCCCAGCACAGACCCCCAGTCCCAGCACAGAGTCTCAGTCCCAGCACAGAGGCCCGTCCCAGCACAGATCTCCAGTCCCAGCACAGAGTCCCAGTCCCAGCACAGATTCCCAGTCCCAGCACAGACCCCCAGTCCCAGCACAGAGTCCCAGTCCCAGCACAGAGGCCCGTCCCAGCACAGATCTCCAGTCCCAGCACAGAGTCCCAGTCCCAGCACAGATTCCCAGTCCCAGCACAGAGACCCAGTCCCAGCACAGAGGCCAGTCCCAGCACAGATCTCCAGTCCCAGCACAGAGCTCCGTCCCAGCACAGACCTCCAGTCCCAGCACAGAGCCCCAGTTCCAGCACAGAGCCCCAGTTCCAGCACAGAGCCCCAGTCCCAGCACAGAGCTCCAGTCCCAGCACAGAGCCACAGTCCCAGCACAGACCTCCAGTCCCAGCACAGAGCCCCAGTCCCAGCACAGAGCCTCAGATCCAGCACAGAGGCCCAGTCCCAGCACAGAGCCCCAGTCCCAGCACAGAGCTCCAGTCCCAGCACAGTGAGCCAGTCCCAGCACAGACCTCCAGTCCCAGCACAGAGTCCCAGTCCCAGCACAGAACCCCAGTCCCAGCACAGAGCCACAGTCCCAGCACAGAGCCTCAAATCCAGCACAGACCTCCAGTCCCAGCACAGAGCTCCAGTCCCAGCACAGAGGCCCAGTCCCAGCACAGACCTCCAGTCCCAGCACAGAGGCCCAGTCCCAGCACAGACCTCCAGTCCCAGCACAGACCTCCAGTCCCAGCACAGACCACCAGTCCCAGCACAGAGGCCCAGTCCCAGCACAGAGCTCCAGTCCCAGCACAGACCACCAGTCCCAGCACAGAGTCCCAGTCCCAGCACAGACCTCCAGTCCCAGCACAGACCATCAGTCCCAGCACAGAGGCCCAGTCCCAGCACAGACCTCCAGTTCCAGCACAGACCACCAGTCCCAGCACAGAACCCCAGTCCCAGCACAGACCTCCAGTCCCAGCACAGACCTCCAGTCCCAGGACAGAACCCCAGTCCCAGCACAGACCTCCAGTCCCAGCACAGACCTCCAGTACCAGCACAGACCTCCAGTCCCAGTACAGAGCCCCAGTCCCAACACAGAGGCCCAGTCCCAGCACAGACCTCCAGTCCCAGCACAGACCTCCAGTCCCAGCACAGAGCTCCTGTCCCAGCACAGATGTCAAGTCCCAGCACAGATCTCCAGTCCCAGCTCAGGGGCCCAGTCCCAGCACAAAGCTCCAGTCCCAGCGCAGACCTCCAGTCCCAGCACAGAGACCCAGTCCCAGCACAGAGGCCCAGTCCCAGCACAGATCTCCAGTCCAAGCACAGAGGCCCAGTCCCAGCACAGAGGCCTAGTCCCAGCACAGACCTCCAGTCCCAGCACAGACCTCCAGTCCCAGCACAGAGACCCAGTCCCAGCACAGAGGCCCAGTCCCAGCACAGACCTCCAGTCCCAGCACAGAGGCCCGGTCCCAGCACAGAGGCCCAGTCCCAGCACAGACCTCCAGTCCCAGCACAGATTCCCAGTCCCAGCACAGAGTCCAGTCCCAGCACAGAGGCCCAGTCCCAGCACAGAGGCCCAGTCCCAGCACAGAGGCCCAGTCCCAGCACAGACCTCCAGTCCCAGCACAGACCTCCATCCCAGCACAGACCTCCAGTCCCAGCACAGATGCCCAGTCCCAGCACAGATCTCCAGTCCCAGCACAGAGGCACAGTCCCAGCACAGACCTCCAGTCCCCAGCACAGACCTCCAGTCCCAGCACAGACCTCCAGACCCAGCACAGAGGCCCCGTCCCAGCACAGAGCCCCAGTCCCAGCACAGACCTCCAGTCCCAGCACAGAGCCCAGTCCCAGCACAGACCTCCAGTCCCAGCACAGAGGCCCAGTCCCAGCACAGAGGCCCCAGTCCCAGCACAGACCTCCAGTCCCAGCAGAGACCTCCAGTCCCAACAGTGAGGCCCAGTCCCAGCACAGTCCTCCAGTCCCAGCACAGAGGCCCAGTCCCAGCACAGACCTCCAGTCCCAGCAGAGACCTCCAGTCCCAGCACAGACCTCCAGTCCCAGCACAGACCTTCAGTCCCAGCACAGAGCTCCAGTCCCAGCACAGACCTCCAGTCCCAGCACAGAACTCCAGTCCCAGCACAGAGCTCCAGTCCCAGCAGAGACCTCCAGTCCCAGCACAGAGTCCCAGTCCCAGCACAGACCTCCAGTCCCAGCACAGATGCCAGTCCCAGCACAGACCTCCAGTCCCAGCACAACCTCCAGTCCCAGCACAGGGCCCAGTCCCAGCACAGACCTCCCGTCCCAGCACAGAGCTCCAGTCCCAGCACAGACCTCCAGTCCCAGCACAGAGCCCCAGTCCCAGCACAGACCACCAGTCCCAGCACAGAGCCCCAGTCCCAGCACAGAGGCCCAGTCCCAGCACAGACCTCCAGTCCCAGCACAGACCTCCAGTCCCAGCACAGAGGCCCAGTCCCAGCACAGAGGCCCAGTCCCAGCACAGACCTCCAGTCCCAGCAGAGACCTCCAGTCCCAACACAGAGGCCCAGTCCCAGCACAGTCCTCCAGTCCCAGCACAGAGGCCCAGTCCCAGCACAGACCTCCAGTCCCAGCAGAGACCTCCAGTCCCAGCACAGAACTCCAGTCCCAGCACAGAACTCCAGTCCCAGCACAGAGCTCCAGTCCCAGCAGAGACCTCCAGTCCCAGCACAGAGCTCCAGTCCCAGCACAGACCTCCAGTCCCAGCACAGACCTCCAGTCCCAGCACAGACCTCCAGTCCCAGCACAGGGCCCAGTCCCAGCACAGAGCTCCAGTCCCAGCACAGAGACCCAGTCCCAGCAGAGCCTAGTCCCAGCACAGAGCTCCAGTCCCAGCACAGAGCCCCAGTCCCAGCACAGAGGCCCAGTCCCAGCACAGACCTCCAGTCCCAGCACAGAGCTCCAGTCCCAGCACAGAGGTCCAGTCCCAGCACAGATCCCAGTCCCAGCACAGAGACCCAGTCCCAGCAGAGGCCTAGTACCAGCACAGAGCTCCAGTCCCAGCACAGAGCCCCAGTCCCAGCACAGAGGCCCAGTCCCAGCACAGACCTCCAGTCCCAGCACAGACCTCCAGTCCCAGCACAGACCCCCAGTCCCAGCACAGACCTCCATTCCCAACACAGAGCCCAGTCCCAGCACAGACCTCCATCCCAGCACAGAGGCCCAGTCCCAGCACAGACCTCCAGTCCCAGCACAGACCCCAGTCCCAGCACAGAGCCCAGTCCCAGCACAGACCTCCAGTCCCAGCACAGAGGCCCAGTCCCAGCACAGACCTCCAGTCCCAGCACAGACCTCCAGTCCAGCACAGAGCTCCAGTCCCCACACAGAGGCCCAGTCCCAGCACAGGCCTCCAGTCCCAGCACAGAGGCCCAGTCCCAGCACAGACCTCCAGTCCCAGCACAGACCTCCAGTCCCAGCACAGAGCGCCAGTCCCAGCACAGAGGCCCAGTCCCAGCACAGACCCCCAGTCCCAGCACAAAGGCCCAGTCCCAGCACAGACCTCCGGTCCCAGCACAGACCACCAGTCCCAGCACTGAGGCCCAGTCCCAGCACAGACCTCCAGTCCCAGCACAGACCTCCAGTCCCAGGACAGAACCCCAGTCTCAGCACAGACCTCCAGTACCAGCACAGACCTCCAGTCCCAGCACAGAGCCCCAGTCCCAGCACAGAGGCCCAGTCCCAGCACAGACCTCCAGTCCCAGCACAGACCTCAAGTCCCAGCACAGAGCTCCTGTCCCAGCACAGAGCTCCTGTCCCAGCACAGATCTCCAGTCCCAGCACAGAGCCCCAGTCCCAGCACAGAGGCACAGTCCCAGCACAGACCTCCAGTCCCAGCACAGACCTCCAGTCCCAGCACAGAGGCCCAGTCCCAGCACAGATCTCCAGTCCCAGCACAGATCTCCAGTCCCAGCCAGAGGCCCAGTCCCAGCACAGACCTCCAGTCCCAGCACAGACCTCCAGTCCCAGCACAGACCTCCAGTCCCAGCACAGAGCCCAGTCCCAGCACAGAGCCCCAGTCCCAGCACAGACCTCCAGTCCAGCACAGAGCCCCAGTCCCAGCACAGAGGCCCAGTCCCAGCACAGAACCCCAGTCCCAGCACAGAGCCCCAGTCCCAGCACAGGGCTCCAGTCCCAGCACAGATCCCCAGTCCCAGCACAGAGCCACAGTCCCAGCACAGACCTCCAGTCCCAGCACAGAGCCCCAGTCCCAGCACAGAGGCCCAGTCCCAGCACAGAGCCCCAGTCCCAGCACAGAGCCCCAGTCCCAGCACAGACCACCAGTCCCAGCACAGAGCCCCAGTCCCAGCACAGACCTCCAGTCCCAGCACAGACCTCCAGTCCCAGCACAGAGTCCAGTCCCAGCACAGAGGCCCAGTCCCAGCACAGAGCCCCAGTCCCAGCACAGACCCCCCGTCCCAGCACAGAGCCCCAGTCCCAGCACAGACCTCCAGTCCCAGCACAGACCTCCAGTCCCAGCACAGAGCTCCAGTCCCAGCACAGAGGCCCAGTCCCAGCACAGAGCCCCAGTCCCAGCACAGACCTCCAGTCCCAGCACAGAGGCCCAGTCCCAGCACAGATTCCAGTCCCAGCACAGACTCCAGTCCCAGCACAGAACCCCAGTCCCAGCACAGACCCCAGTCCCAGCACAGAGCCCAGTCCCAGCACAGACCTCCAGTCCCAGCACAGAGCCCCAGTCCCAGCACAGAGCTCCAGTCCCAGCACAGAGCCCCAGTCCAGCACAGAGCCCCAGTCCCAGCACAGGGCCCCAGTCCCAGCACAGAGCCCCAGTCCCAGCACAGAGGCCCAGTCCCAGCACAGAGCCCCAGTCCCAGCACAGAGCCACAGTCCCAGCACAAACCTCCAGTCCCAGCACAGAGCCCAGTCCCAGCACAGAGGCCCAGTCCCAGCACAGAGCCCAGTCCCAGCACAGACCTCCAGTCCCAGCACAGAGCCCCAGTCCCAGCACAGATGCCCCGTCCCAGCACAGACCTCCAGTCCCAGCACAGAGCCCAGTCCCAGCACAGATGCCCAGTCCCAGCACAGAGCCCCAGTCCCAGCACAGAGTCCCAGTCCCAGCACAGAGGCCCAGTCCCAGCAGACACGTCCAGTCCCAGCACAGAGGCCAGTCCCAGCACAGAACTCCAGTCCCAGCACAGACTACCAGTCCCAACAGAGGCCCAGTCCCAGCACAGAGCTCCAGTCCCAGCACACACCTCCAGTCCCAGCACAGACCTCCAGTCCCAGCACAGACCTCCAGTCCCAGCACAGGGGCCCAGTCCCAGCACAGAGCTCCAGTCCCAGCACAGAGACCCAGTCCCAGCAGAGGCCTAGTACCAGCACAGAGCTCCAGTCCCAGCACAGAGCCCCAGTCCCAGCACAGAGGCCCAGTCCCAGCACAGACCTCCAGTCCCAGCACAGAGCCCCAGTCCCAGCACAGACCTCCAGTCCCAGCACAGAGCCCAGTCCCAGCACAGACCTCCATCCCAGCACAGAGGCCCAGTCCCAGCACAGACCTCCAGTCCCAGCACAGACCGCCAGTCCCAGCACAGAGGCCCCAGTCCCAGCACAGACCTCCAGTCCCAGCACAGAGGCCAGTCCCAGCACAGACCGCCAGTCCCAGCACAGACCTCCAGTCCCAGCACAGATCTCCAGTCCCACACAGAGGCCCAGTCCCAGCACAGGCTCCAGTCCCAGCACAGAGGCTCAGTCCCAGCACAGACCTCCAGTCCCAGCACAGACCTCCAGTCCCAGCATAGAGCTCCAGTCCCAGCACAGAGGCCCAGTCCCAGCACAGAGCCCCAGTCCCAGCACAGAGGCCCAGTCCCAGCACAGACCTCCAGTCCCAGCACAGACCACCAGTCCCAGCACAGAGGCCCAGTCCCAGCACAGACCTCCAGTCCCAGCACAGCTCCAGTCCCAGCACAGACCTCCAGTCCCAGCACAGAACCCCAGTCCCAGCACAGACCTCCAGTCCCAGCACAGACCTCCAGTCCCAGCACAGAACCCCAGTCCCAGCACAGACCTCCAGTCCCAGCACAGACCTCCAGTCCCAGCACAGAACCCAGTCCCAGCACAGAGGCCCAGTCCCAGCACAGACCTCCAGTCCCAGCACAGAGCTCCAGTCCCAGCACAGATCTCCAGTCCCAGCACAGAGCCCCAGTCCCAGCACAGAATCCAGTCCCAGCACAGAGGCCAGTCCCAGCACAGACCTCCAATCCCAGCACAGACCTCCAGTCCCAGCACAGAGGCCCAGTCCCAGCACAGATCTCCAGTCCCAGCACAGATCTCCAGTCCCAGCCAGAGGCCCAGTCCCAGCACAGACCTCCAGTCCCAGCACAGACCTCCAGTCGCAGCACAGAGCCCCAGTCCCAGCACAGAGCCCCAGTCCCAGCACAGAGGCCCAGTCCAGCACAGAGCCCCAGTCCCAGCACAGAGCCCAGTCCCAGCACAGAGCCCAGTCCCAGCACAGAGCCCCAGTCCCAGCACAGAGCACCAGTCCCAGCACAGACCCCCAGTCCCAGCACAGAGCCACAGTCCCAGCACAGACCTCCAGTCCCAGCACAGAGCCCCAGTCCCAGCACAGAGGCCCAGTCCCAGCACAGAGCCCAGTCCCAGCACAGAGGCCCCAGTCCCAGCACAGAGCCCAGTCCCAGCACAGACCCAGTCCCAGCACAGACCTCCCGTCCCAGCACAGACCTCCAGTCCCAGCACAGAGCCCCAGTCCCAGCACAGAGCCACAGTCCCAGCACAGAGCCCAGTCCCAGCACAGACCTCCAGTCCCAGCACAGAGCACCAGTCCCAGCACAGAGGTCCAGTCCCAGCACAGATCTCCAGTCCCAGCACAGCGGCCCAGTCCCAGCACAGAGCTCCATCCCAGCACAGACCTCCAGTCCCAGCACAGAGACCAGTCCCAGCACAGAGGCCCAGTCCCAGCACAGATCTCCAGTCCCAGCACAGAGCTCCGTCCCAGCACAGACCTCCAGTCCCAGCACAGAGGCCCAGTCCCAGCACAGACCTCCAGTCCCAGCACAGAGGCCCAGTCCCAGCACAGAGGCCAGTCCCAGCACAGAGGCCCAGTCCCAGCACAGACCTCCAGTCCCAGCAGAGACCTCCAGTCCCAGCAGTGAGGCCCAGTCCCAGCACAGTCCTCCAGTCCCAGCACAGAGGCCCAGTCCCAGCACAGACCTCCAGTCCCAGCACAGACCTCCAGTCCCAGCACAGACCTCCAGTCCCAGCACAGACCTCCAGTCCCAGCACAGAGGCCAGTCCCAGCACAGAGCCCCAGTCCCAGCACAGACCTCCAGTCCCAGCACAGAGCTCCAGTCCCAGCACAGACCTCCAGTCCCAGCACAGAGCTCAGTCCCAGCACAGAGTCCCAGTCCCAGCACAGAGGCCC
>NW_026868737.1:7500-17316 GCF_020745735.1 Hemiscyllium ocellatum | reverse complement strand
TTAACGGAAACCTTCCCAGACAACCCTCATTGACCACACATCACATTTTCCAAACGGGGAAATAGAGTGACAGTGGGAGGGAGCTGGATTAACATCAGTAGGGATACAGTCAGTAACACAGGGCCCTGGTGGGGAGAGGGGTTACTGTGTGACAGTGTGAGGGAGCTGGATTAACATCAGTAGGGATACAGTCAGTAACACAGGGCCCTGGTGGGGGGGAGAGGGGTTACTGAGTGACAGTGTGAGGGAGCTGGATTAACATCAGTAGGGATACAGTCAGTAACACTGGGCGCTGGGGGGGAGAGGGGTTACTGAGGGACAGTGTGAGGGAGCTGGATTAAGATCAGTAGGAATACAGTCAGTAACACAGGGCCCTGGGTGGGAGAGGGGTTACTGTGTGACAGTGTGAGGGAGCTGGATTAACATCAGTAGGGATACAGTCAGTAACACAGGGCCCTGGGGGGGAGAGGGGTTACTGAGGGACAGTGTGAGGGAGCTGGATTAACATCAGTAGGGGTACAGTCAGTAACACAGGGCCCTGGGTGGGAGAGGGGTTACTGTGTGACAGTGTGAGGGAGCTGGATTAACATCAGTAGGGATACAGTCAGTAACACAGGGCCCTGGGGGGAGAGGGGTTACTGAGGGACAGTGTGAGGGAGCTGGATTAACATCAGTAGGGATACAGTCAGTAACACAGGGCACTGGGTGGGAGGGGGGTTACTGTGTGACAGTGTGAGGGAGCTGGATTAACATCAGTAGGGATACAGTCAGTAACACAGGGCCCGGGGGGGGGAGAGGGGTTACTGAGGGACAGTGTGAGGGAGCTGGATTAACATCAGTAGAGATACAGTCAGTAACACAGGGCCCTGGGGGGGGGGGGAGAGGGGTTACTGAGTGACAGTGTGAGGGAGCTGGATTAACATCAGTAGGGACACAGTCAGTAACACAGGGCACTGGGTGGGAGGGGGGCTACTGTGTGACAGTGTGAGGGAGCTGGATTAACATCAGTAGGGATACAGTCAGTAACACAGGGCCCGGGGGGGGGAGAGGGGTTACTGAGGGACAGTGTGAGGGAGCTGGTTTAACATCAGTAGGGATACAGTCAGTAACACAGGGCCCTGGGGGGGGGAGAGGGGTTACTGAGGGACAGTGTGAGGGAGCTGGATTAACATCAGTAGGGATACAGTCAGTAACACAGGGCGCTGGGAGGGAGAGGGGTTACTGTGTGACAGTGTGAGGGAGCTGGATGAACATCAGTAGGGACACAGTCAGTAACACAGGGCCCTGGGGGGGGGGGAGAGGGGTTACTGTGTGACAGTGTGAGGGAGCTGGATTAACATGAGTCGGGATACAGTCAGTAACACAGGGCCCTGGTGGGGAGAGGGGTTACTGAGGGACAGCGTGAGGGAGCTTGATTAACATCAGTAGTGATACAGTCAGTAACACAGGGCGCTGGGGGGAGAGGGGTTACTGAGGGACAGTGTGAGGGAGCTGGATTAACATCAGTAGGGATACAGTCAGTAACACAGGGCCCTGGGGGGGAGGGGTTACTGAGGGACAGTGTGAGGGAGCTGGATTAACATCAGTAGGGATACAGTCAGTAACACAGGGCCCTGCGGGGGAGAGGGGTTACTGAGGGACTGTGTGAGGGAGCAGGATTAACATCAGTAGGGATACAGTCAGTAACACAGGGCTCTGAGGGGAAGAGAGAGATTACTGAGTGACAGTGTGGGAGCTGGATTAACATCAGTAGGAATACAGTCAGTAATACAGGGCGCTGGAGGGGATAGGGTTTACTGAGTGACAGTGTGAGGGAGCTGGAGTAACATCAGTAGGGGTACAGTCAGTAACACAGGGCCCTGGGGGGGAGGGGTTACTGTGTGACAGTGTGAGGGAGCTGGATTAACATCAGTAGGGGTACAGTCAGTAACACAGGGCCCTGGGTGGGAGAGGGGTTACTGTGTGACAGTGTGAGGGAGCTGGATTAACATCAGTAGGGATACAGTCAGTAACACAGGGCCCTGGGGGGGAGAGGGGTTACTGAGGGACAGTGTGAGGGAGCTGGATTAACATCAGTAGGGATACAGTCAGTAACACAGGGCACTGGGTGGGAGGGGGGTTACTGTGTGACAGTGTGAGGGAGCTGGATTAACATCAGTAGGGATACAGTCAGTAACACAGGGCCCGGGGGGGGAGAGGGGTTACTGAGGGACAGTGTGAGGGAGCTGGATTAACATCAGTAGGGATACAGTCAGTAACACAGGGCCCTGGGGGGGAGAGGGGTTACTGAGGGACAGTGTGAGGGAGCTGGATTAACATCAGTAGGGATACAGTCAGTAACACAGGGCGCTGGTGAGGAGAGGGGTTACTGAGGGACAGTGTGAGGGTCTAGGAGTAACATCAGTAGGGATACAGTCAGTAACACAGGGCCCTGGGAGGGAGAGGGGTCACTGAGTGACAGTGTGAAGGAGCTGGATTAACATCAGTAGGGATACAGTCAGTAACACAGGGCCCTGGGTGGGAGAGGGGTCACTGAGTGACAGTGTGAGGGAGCTGGATTAACATCAGGAGG
Source organism: Hemiscyllium ocellatum (assembly GCF_020745735.1). Taxonomy (NCBI): domain Eukaryota; kingdom Metazoa; phylum Chordata; class Chondrichthyes; order Orectolobiformes; family Hemiscylliidae; genus Hemiscyllium; species Hemiscyllium ocellatum. The sequence continues at coordinate 14,744 of NW_026868737.1, read as the reverse complement.
GATACAGTCAGTAACACAGGGCCCTGGGTGGGAGAGGGGTCACTGAGTGACAGTGTGAGGGAGCTGGATTAACATCAGTAGGGATACAGTCAGTAACACAGAGCACTGGGAGGGGATAGGGGTTACTGAGGGACTGTGTGAGGGAGCTGGATTAACATCAGTAGGGATACAGTCAGTAACACAGGGCCCTGCGGGGGAGAGGGGTTACTGAGGGACTGTGTGAGGGAGCAGTATTAACTTCAGTAGGGATACAGTCAGTAACACAGGGCTCTGAGGGGAAGAGAGAGATTACTGAGTGACAGTGTGTGGGAGCTGGATTAACATCAGTAGGAATACAGTCAGTAATACAGGGCGCTGGAGGGGATAGGGTTTACTGAGTGACAGTGTGAGGGAGCTGGATTAACATCAGTAGGGGTACAGTCAGTAACACAGGGCCCTGGGGGGTGAGGGGTTACTGTGTGACAGTGTGAGGGAGCTGGATTAACATCAGTAGGGTACAGTCAGTAACACAGGGCCCTGGGTGGGAGAGGGGTTACTGTGTGACAGTGTGAGGGAGCTGGATTAACATCAGTAGGGATACAGTCAGTAACACAGGGCCCTGGGGGGAGAGGGGTTACTGAGGGACAGTGTGAGGGAGCTGGATTAACATCAGTAGGGATACAGTCAGTAACACAGGGCACTGGGTGGGAGGGGGGTTACTGTGTGACAGTGTGAGGGAGCTGGATTAACATCAGTAGGGATACAGTCAGTAACACAGGGCCCGGGGGGGGGAGAGGGGTTACTGAGGGACAGTGTGAGGGAGCTGGATTAACATCAGTAGGGATACAGTCAGTAACACAGGGCCCTGGGGGGGGGAGGGGTTACTGAGTGACAGTGTGAGGGAGCTGGATTAACATCAGTAGGGACACAGTCAGTAACACAGGGCACTGGGTGGGAGGGGGGCTACTGTGTGACAGTGTGAGGGAGCTGGATTAACATCAGTAGGGATACAGTCAGTAACACAGGGCCCGGGGGGTGGAGAGGGGTTACTGAGGGACAGTGTGAGGGAGCTGGATTAACATCAGTAGGGATACAGTCAGTAACACAGGGCCCGGGGGGGGGGGGAGAGGGGTTACTGAGGGACAGTGTGAGGGAGCTGGATTAACATCAGTAGGGATACAGTCAGTAACACAGGGCGCTGGGAGGGAGAGGGGTTACTGTGTGACAGTGTGAGGGAGCTGGATGAACATCAGTAGGGACACAGTCAGTAACACAGGGCCCTGGGGGGGGGGAGAGGGGTTACTGTGTGACAGTGTGAGGGAGCTGGATTAACATGAGTCGGGATACAGTCAGTAACACAGGGCCCTGGTGGGGAGAGGGGTTACTGAGGGACAGCGTGAGGGAGCTTGATTAACATCAGTAGTGATACAGTCAGTAACACAGGGCCCTGGGGGGCGAGGGGTTACTGAGGGACAGTGTGAGGGAGCTGGATTAACATCAGTAGGGATACAGTCAGTAACACAGGGCCCTGGGGGGGAGAGGGGTTACTGAGGGACAGTGTGAGGGAGCTGGATTAACATCAGTAGGGATACAGTCAGTAACACAGGGCGCTGGGGAGGAGAGGGGTTACTGAGGGACAGTGTGAGGGTCTAGGAGTAACATCAGTAGGGATACAGTCAGTAACACAGGGCCCGGGGGGGAGGGAGAGGGGTCACTGAGTGACAGTGTGAAGGAGCTGGATTAACATCAGTAGGGATACAGTCAGTAACACAGGGCCCTGGGGGGAGAGGGGTCACTGAGTGACAGTGTGAGGGAGCTGGATTAACATCAGTAGGGATACAGTCAGTAACACAGGGCCCTGGGTGGGAGAGGGGTCACTGAGTGACAGTGTGAGGGAGCTGGATTAACATCAGTAGGGATACAGTCAGTAACACAGAGCACTGGGAGGGGATAGGGGTTACTGAGGGACTGTGTGAGGGAGCTGGATTAACATCAGTAGGGATACAGTCAGTAACACAGGGCCCTGCGGGGGAGAGGGGTTACTGAGGGACTGTGTGAGGGAGCAGGATTAACATCAGTAGGGATACAGTCAGTAACACAGGGCTCTGAGGGGAAGAGAGAGATTACTGAGTGACAGTGTGTGGGAGCTGGATTAACATCAGTAGGAATACAGTCAGTAATACAGGGCGCTGGAGGGGATAGGGTTTACTGAGTGACAGTGTGAGGGAGCTGGATTAACATCAGTAGAGGTACAGTCAGTAACACAGGGCCCTGGGGGGTGAGGGGTTACTGTGTGACAGTGTGAGGGAGCAGGATTAACATCAGTAGGGGTACAGTCAGTAACACAGGGCCCTGGGGGAGAGGGGTTACTGTGTGACAGTGTGAGGGAGCTGGATTAACATCAGTAGGGATACAGTCAGTAACACAGGGCCCTGGGGGGAGAGGGGTTACTGTGTGACAGTGTGAGGGAGCTGGATTAACATCAGTAGGGATACAGTCAGTAACACAGGGCCCTGGGGGGGGATAGGGGTTACTGAGTGACAGTGTGAGGGAGCTGGATTAACATCAGTAGGGATACAGTCAGTAACACAGGGCTCTGGTGGGGGGAGAGGGGTTACTGAGTGACAGTGTGAGGGAGCTGGATTAACATCAGTAGGGATACAGTCAGTAACACAGGGACCTGGGAGTGAGAGGAGTTACTGAGTGACAGTGTGAGGGAGCTGGATTAACATCAGGAGGGATACAGTCAGTAACACAGGGCCCTGGGTTGGGAGAGGGGTTACTGAGTGACAGTGTGAGGGAGCTGGATTAACATCAGTAGGGATACAGTCAGTAACACAGGGCCCTGGCGGGGAGAGGGGTTACTGTGTGTCAGTGTGAGGGAGCTGGATTAACATCAGTAGGGATACAGTCAGTAACACAGGGCCCTGGGGGGGAGAGGGGTTACTGAGTGACAGTGTGAGGGAGCTGGATTAACATCAGGAGGGATACAGTCAGTAACACAGGGCCCTGGGGGGGTGAGGGGTTACTGAGTGACAGTGTGAGGGAGCTGGATTAACATCAGTAGGGATACAGTCAGTAACACAGGGCCCTGGGGGGGAGAGGGGTTACTGAGGGACAGTGTGAGGGAGCTGGATTAACATCAGTAGTGATACAGTCAGTAACACAGGGCCCTGGGGGGGAGGGGTTACTGAGGGACAGTGTGAGGGAGCTGGATTAACATCAGTAGGGATACAGTCAGTAACACAGGGCCCTGGGGGGGGAGAGGGGTTACTGAGGGACAGTGTGAGGGAGCTGGATTAACATGAGTCGGGATACAGTCAGTAACACAGGGCTCTGGGGGGAGAGGGGTTACTGAGTGACAGTGTGAGGGAGCTGGATTAACATCAGTAGGGATACAGTCAGTAACACAGGGCGCTGGGGGGGAGAGGGGTTACTGAGGGACAGTGTGAGGGAGCTGGATTAACATCAGTAGGGATACAGTCAGTAACACAGGGCCCTGGGGGGGAGAGGGGTTACTGAGGGATAGTGTGAGGGAGCTGGATTAACATCAGTAGGGATACAGTCAGTAACGCAGGGCCCTGGGGGGGAGAGGGGTTACTGAGGGATAGTGTGAGGGAGCTGGATTAACATCAGTAGGGATACAGTCAGTAACACAGGGCACTGGGGCAATGGCCAGGGGCGTGGTTAGTCTGAGTGTGTGTGGATTAATATCACCACATCCTTCCTGTATATTGTTAAACATTGCCCAATGTTTACAGTTTCAGTATTGTACATGAGTGTGTTTTTGTGATCGGGACTGTGTGTTTGTGTGTGTGTGGGTGTGTGTGTGGTATATGTGAGAGAGACTGTGTCTGTGTGTTCATGTGTGTGTACATGTGAGAGAGACTGTGTCTGTGTGTGTACATGTGAGCTAGACTGTGCCTGCGTGTATATGTGTGTACGTGTGAGTGAGACTGTGTCTGTGTGTACGTGTGAGAGAGACTGTGTCTGTTTTGTGTACATGTGAGAGAGTCTGTGCCTGTGTGTGTACATGTGAAAGAGACTGTGTCTGTGTGTGTACATGTGAGCGAGACTGTGCCTGTGTGTACATGTGTGTGTACATGTGAGAGGGACTGTGCCTGTGTGTGTACATGTGAGAGAGACGGTGCCTGTGTGTGTATATGTGAGAGAGTCTGTGCCTGTGTGTGTATATGTGAGAGAGACTGTGCCTGTGTGTGTATGTGTGTGTGTATATGTGAGAGAGACTGTGTCTGTGTGTGTACATGTAAGAGGGTCTGTGCCTGTGTGCGTATGTGTGTGTATACGAGGGAGAGTCTGTGCCTGTTTGTATACATGTGAGAGAGACTGTGTCTGCGTGTGTACATGTGAGAGAGACTGTCTGTGTACATGTGAGAGAGACTGTGTCTCTGTGTGTGTACATGTGAGAGAGAGACTGTGTGTGTGTACATGTGAGAGGGACTGTCTGTGTGTGTACATGTGAGAGAGACTGTGTCTGTGTGTGTGTACATGTGAGAGGGTCTATGCCTGTGTGCGTATGTGTGTGTATATGTAAGAGAGACTGTGCCTGTGTGCAAGTGTGTGTGCACATGTGAGAGAGTCAGTGTGTACACGTGAGAGAGTCTGTGTGTTTTTGTGTATGTGTGTGCGTACATGTGAGAGAGTCTGTGCCTGGGTGTATATTTATATACATGTGAGAGAGTCTGTGCCTGTGTGTATATTTATATACATGTGAGAGAGAGGCTGTGCCTATGTGTACATTTATGTACATGTGAGAGAGCTGTGCCTGTGTGTGTATGTGTTTGTACATACATCTGAGAGAATCTGTACCTGTGTGTACATATGTGTACATGTGAGAGAGGCTGTGTCTGTGTGTACGTATGTGTACATCTGAGAGAGGCTGTGTATGTGTGTGTGCGTGTTTGTGTGTACATGTGAGAGAGTCTGTGCCAGTGTGTGTGTACATGTGTGCGTACATGTGAGAGTCTGTGCCTGTATGCGCATGTGTGTATACGTGTGAGAGAGACTCTGTGTGCGTACATCTGAGAGAACCTGTGTGTGCATATGAGAGTCTGTGTGTGTGTATACATGTTAGAAAGTCAGGGCCTTTTGTGTGTGTGTGTGTGTGTATACATGAGAGAGATTTCTGCCTATGTGCGGATGTGTCTTCATGTGAGAGAGTCTGTGACTGTGTGTGTATATATATGTGCGAGTGTCTGTGCCTGTGGGTGTATATACATGTGCGAGAGTCTGTGCCTGTGTGTGTGTGTGTATATGCGTGTGCGAGAGTCTGTGCCTGTGTGTGTGTCTGTGTGTGTACATGTGCGAGAATCTGTGCTTGTGTGTGTGTGTGTGTGTGTGTGTGTGGGTGTATACATGTGTGAGAGTCTGTGCCTGTGTGTGTGTGTGGGTGTGGGTGTATACATGTGCAAGAATCTGTGCCTGTGTGTGTGCGTGTGTGTGTGTGTGTATATATACATGTGCGAGAGTCTGTGTGTGTGTGTGTGCGTATACATGTGCGAGAGTCTGTGCCTGTGGGTGTGTGTGGGTGTATACATGTGCAAGAGTCTGTGCCTGTGTGTGTGTGTGTACATGTGCGAGAGTGTGTGCCTGTGTGTGTGTGTATACATATATGTGCGAGAGTCTGTGCCTGTGTGTGTGTGTGTGTGTGTGTGTACATACATGTGCGAGAGTCTGTGCCTGTGTGTGTGTGTGTGTGTGTGTGTGTGTGTGTATGTACATGTGCGAGAGTCTGTGCCTGTGTGTGTGTGGTTGTATACATGTGCGAGAGTCTGTGGGTGTGTGTGTGTGTATACATGTGCGAGAGTGTGCCTCTGTGTGTGTGTGTGTGTGTGTGTGTGTACATACATGTGCGAGAGTCTGTGCCTGTGTGTGCCTGTGGGTGTGTGTGTATATACATGTGTGAGAGTCTGTGCCTGTGTGTGTGAGTGGTTGTATACATGTGCGAGAGTCTATGGGTGTGTGTGTGTGTGTATACATGTGCGAGAGTCTGTGCCTGTGGGTGTGTGAGTGTATATACATGTGCGTGTGTGTGTGTGGGTGTATACATGTGCGAGAGTCTGTGCCTGTGTGTGTGTGTACATGTGCGAGAGTCTGTGCCTGTGTGTGTGTGTGTGTGTGTACATACATGTGCGAGAGTCCGTGTGTGTGTGTGTGTGTGTGTATGTACATGTGCGAGAGTCTGTGCCTGTGTGTGTGTGTGGTTGTATACATGTGCGAGAGTCTGTGGGTGTGTGTGGGGGGGTGTATACATGTGCGAGAGTCTGTGTGTGTGTGTACATACATGTGTGAGAGTCTGTGCCTGTGGGTGTGTGTGTATGTGTGTGTGTACATGTGCGAGAGTCTGTGCCTGTGTGTGTGTGGGTATATACATGTGCGAGCGTGTGTGTGCGTGTGCGTGGGTGTGGGTGTATACATGTGCGAGAGTCTGTGCCTGCATGTGTGGGTGTATACATGTGCGAGAGTCTGTGCGTGTGTGTGTGTGTGTGTGTGGGTGTATACTTGTGCGAGAGTCTGTGCGTTTGTGTGTGGGTGTATACGTGTGTGAGAGTCTATGTGTGTGTGTGTGCGCGCGCGCGCGAGTTGGTGTATACATGTGCGACAGTCTGTGTGTGTGTGGGTATATACATGTGCGAGAGTCTGTGCCTGTGTGTGTGTGTGTGGGTATATACATGTGCGAGCGTGTGTGTGCGCGTGTGTGTGGGTGTGGGTGTATACATGTGCGAGAGTCTGTGCCTGCATGTGTGGGTGTATACATGTGTGAGACTCTGTGTCTGTGTGTGTGTGTGTGTGTGTGTGTGTGCGCGTTTGTGTGGGTATATACATGTGCGAGAGTCTGTGTGTGTGTGTATGTGGGTGTGGGTGTATACTTGTGCGAGAGTCTGTGCGTTTGTGTGTGGGTGTATACGTGTGTGAGAGTCTATGTGTGTTTGTGCGCGCACGAGTTGGTGTATACATGTGCGACAGTCTGTGCCTGTGTATGTGTGTGTGTGGGTATATACATGTGCGAGAGTCTGTGCCTGTGTGTGTGTGTGTATACATGTGCGAGAGTCTGTGCCTGTGTGTGTGTGGGTGTATACGTGTGTGAGAGTCTATGTGTGTGTGTGTGCGCGCGCGCGCGAGTTGGTGTATACATGTGCGACAGTCTGTGTGTGTGTGGGTATATACATGTGCGAGCGTGTGTGTGCGTGTGTGTGGGTGTGGGTGTATACATGTGCGAGAGTCTGTGCCTGCATGTGTGGGTG
>NW_026868737.1:0-2500 GCF_020745735.1 Hemiscyllium ocellatum | reverse complement strand
AGTCTGTGTGCATGCTCTCCCAGCCTCACGAGTCACTCCCACTGTGATAGGACACTGAGGGCGATCGGGTCTTCACCCGCGTGACTGGAATCTGACTGGGACCTGATGGCCTAGTGGAATTATCGCTGGACAGCCAATCCAGAGACCCAGTCAATGTCCGGGGGGGGGGGGGGGGGGGGGGGGGGGGGGAACCCGGCTCAAATCCTGCCACAGCAACTGGCACAATCTCAATTCAACAAAAAATACCTTGAATTAGGAGTCTAATGATGACCATGATCCGTTACCGATTACCGGAAAAACCCATCTGGGTCACTAATGCCCTTTAGGGACGGACACTGCCATCCTTACCTGGTCTGGCCTACACGTGACTCCAGACCCACAGCAATGTGATTGGCTCTTCACTGTCCTCTGGGCAATGAATGCTGCCCAGTCAGTGACACCCTCATCCCGTGAATGGATAAAGAAGACAAAAAGCTACAGATTTGCGAATGGCTGGAAGGTTTAGAGGGGGTAGGGGAAGCTGCTGTGGAGGGCTGACCCTGCACTTTAGCAGCAGGCGAGGCCTGCAGACGCTGGAGACTCAAAGAGTCAAAACATGTGGCGCTGGGAAAGCACAGCAGGTCAGGCAGCATCCGAGGGGCAGGAGAATCAACGTTTCGGGTAAAAAGCCTTCTTCAGGAATCTGCCTGCACAATAGTCTCAGTGTCCCCGAGTACAAGTGCTCCCTACGTCCGGCCAATGTCATCGAGCCCCATTATCAGCGTTGGCGAAGCTATGGGCCCTCTCGTGATTGGTAACTGGTACAGCCCAGTCACGCCTGGCATTCGGGGTAGGGGAAGGACACAGGGGATCACGGCTGGTCAGGCAAGGTTCGTGCACTTGCCTCAGCTCAGTTTGCCAGTCGGCCAACCCTTTCCTCCTCAGCTAGGGTGGCGGCGAGACCCCTGAGAGCTGGCATTCTGTCCTGACACAAGCTTCGACCCATGTGTCCTCAATGCCCAGGGGACCAGCGCAATTGCTGACTGCGCAACTTTAACGTCTCCAAAGTTGCTGTCTCTGATGATTTGGGGGGGCAAGCTGGAGTGAGGAGGGGGCTGGTGAGTGTATCAGGGCAGAAGAGAGCTCCGCCACCAACATGCTTGGCTCTTGAGAAAATGTAGCAAGTGCATCATAAGGAGGGGGAGAAATATTGCACTTTGGGCAGGGACTCAGCTTTTCCACAGTGAATTCTCACTGGGGAATATTGCACGGACTCCTGTTTCCTGTATCCCTCTGGGAATACTGCACACTCTTCCGGTCTCCACACCTCACTGGGGAATACTGCACGGACTCCTGTTTCCTGTATCCCTCTGGGAATACTGCACACTCTTCCGGTCTCCACATCTCACTGGGGAATACTGCACGGACTCCTGTTTCCTGTATCCCTCTGGGAATACTGCACACTCTTCCGGTCTCCACACCTCACTGGGGAATACTGCACGGACTCCTGTTTCCTGTATCCCTCTGGGAATACTGCGCACTGTCCCAGTCTCCAATCTCATTGGGGAATATTGTGCTCAGTTACAGTCACTGTATCACACTGGGAATTGTGCACACTGTCCTGGTCTCCACATCCCTGTTTAGTTACTGTTTCTGTATCCCACCAGGAATACCCTGTGTAGTTACAGCCTCTGTATCCCACCAGGAATACCCTGTGTAGTTATTGCCTCTGCATCCCACTGGGAATACTGTGTATTGTTACTGCCTCCATATCCCACTGGAAATCTATACAGTTACAGTCTCTGGGAATACTGCACAGTTACTATTTCCATATACCATTTGCAATACTGTGCACAGTCACTGGCTCCCCTCTTTCTGAGGAATACCGTGCACAGTGTTACATTCAGATTCCAGGCACATTCCCCAATTACATTTTATGGTTGTAGCCACGAATCATTACGTTCCTGGGTGAGGAGGGATGGACGGACTCCCTGTCTTTATGAACTCACCCCACAGCTGCTTAAAACAAGGTTAATTCTGACAGGGTCCCCACCCTCCTGGATACCTTTCTCCTGGTCTACACCAATGTGTGTTTCAAAAAAGAGACAATTTGACCAGATTTTCTTGAATTAACAAAACAGAGTGAGTTTATTGATTAATAAGGACGTAAGAAATTAGTCACATAGCAGAAACTCGTGTGAAGGAAGAGGTAAGTCCAAAAAGGTAAAAGTTAAATCCTGATATAAGAAACAGACTCGGACTGATTCACACAAGGGTAGGGAGCAGAACGCTGGGGTGAGTGCACTGAAAGTTCCCAGGAGCCCTGGGGTGTGTATTTGAACAGAAGGTTTGACACTCTGTCATTTTGCAGATTGGCAGAAATTCTGTAATCTGATTCATTTCAACGATAATTGATGTGCAGTGTTCGCTGTGACGGAGCATCTTAACCTGCAATGCAGAGATTTCCAGGTGATAATTCTTCGACTGAAACCCTTACATCACACAACCCCAGGACAGTGTT
>NW_026868736.1:0-17551 GCF_020745735.1 Hemiscyllium ocellatum | reverse complement strand
AACTGCACTTACTCATTCAATTTCACAAATTGAAAGTGTTGATTCAATGAGTAGACCTTTATGCCTTCTTTCAATGGCTCAGGCTTGACTCATTCGTTCAATGAAAGAAACGGCATGCATTCATTGTATCAAACTACAAAAGATTTTTTCATGATTCAAACGTTTTACATTGATAGATTTAAACAAATTTAAATCATGCATTTAATGATTTCAATTTCATTGATTTTTCTATTGAAACAAAGAGCATTCTTTCATTTGTTAATTCCATGAATCAAACTACACACGTTCATTCAATGAAATAAACTCAACCTGTTATTTCCATGTTTCGCGTTTTTCTCATTCTTTCAATTGCTCAAGCTAAACTCTTTCAATCAATGAAACAAACTGCATGAATTCACTCAATGAAACAAACTCCAGATGCTAATTCACTTAGTACAGTATATCCCATTCATTCCATGACTCCAACTTTAACGCATTCATTCAATGAAACAAACTGCATTCTTTCATTTCTGGATTCAAACTTTAATCATCCATTCAATAAGTCAAACGAGATTCATTGATACAATGAAAGTATACGTAACTCATACATTTTATGAATAAATAATCAAACTCATTAATTTATTGAATGAATATTTTATTCATGAATCAGTACATCAAACCGCTCTCTTTCTCTCAAACAATGAAACGGCAAAATTAATTCAAAGTTTAGAGCTGAACTGCATCAGTCAATGTCTATCTAAGCTAAACGCAAGCATTCAGTGAGACAGACTGCACCCTCTTCATTCTTTGAATTACACTTCACCGACGAAATTAAATGAATCAAACGTTTTCATTCATTCATCGAAAAAAGCTTTCTTCAGCATTCATGAATCCAAGTTCACTCAATATCATACTGAAGCAAATTGCATTCTTTCATCAACTCAGTGACTCAAACTGCACTTACTCATTCAATTTCACAAATTGAAAGTGTTGATTCAATGAGTAGACCTTTATGCCTTCTTTCAATGGCTCAGGCTTGACTCATTCGTTCAATGAAAGAAACGGCATGCATTCATTGTATCAAACTACAAAAGATTTTTCATGATTCAAACGTTTTACATTGATAGATTTAAACAAATTTAAATCATGCATTTAATGATTTCAATTTCATTGATTTTTCTATTGAAACAAAGAGCATTCTTTCATTTGTTAATTCCATGAATCAAACTACACACGTTCATTCAATGAAATAAACTCAACCTGTTATTTCCATGTTTCGCGTTTTTCTCATTCTTTCAATTGCTCAAGCTAAACTCTTTCAATCAATGAAACAAACTGCATGAATTCACTCAATGAAACAAACTCCAGATGCTAATTCACTTAGTACAGTATATCCCATTCATTCCATGACTCCAACTTTAACGCATTCATTCAATGAAACAAACTGCATTCTTTCATTTCTGGATTCAAACTTTAATCATCCATTCAATAAGTCAAACGAGATTCATTGATACAATGAAAGTATACGTAACTCATACATTTTATGAATAAATCAGAACTCATTAATTTATTGAATGGATATTTATTCATGAATGCAGTACATCAAACCGCTCTCTTTCTCTCAAACAATGAAACGGCACAAATTAATTCAAAGTTTAGAGCGAACTGCATTCAGTCAATGTCTAGCTAAACGCAAGCATTCAGTGAGACAGACTGCACCTCTTCATTCTTTGAATTACACTTCACCGACGAAATTAAATGAATCAAACGTTTTTCATTCATTCATCGAAAAAAGCTTTCTTCATGCATTTCATGAATCCAAGTTCACTCAAATATCTACTGAAGCAAATTGCATTCTTTCATCAACTCAGTGACTCAAACTGCACTTACTCATTCAATTTCACAAATTGAAAGTGTTAATTCAATGAGTAGACCTTTATGCCTTCTTTCAATGGCTCAAGCTTAACTCTTTCAATCAATGAAACAAGCTGCATTAATTCACTCAATGAAACAAACTCCAGATGTTATTACATTCAGTACAGTATATCCCATTCATTCCATGTCTCCACCTTAACGCATTCATTCAATGAAACAAACTGCATTCATTAATTTCTGGATTCAAACTTTAATCATTCATGCAATCAGTCAAACGAAGCAAATTGCATTCTTTCATCAACTCAGTGACTCAAACTGCACTTACTCATTCAATTTCACAAATTGAAAGTGTTGATTCAATGAGTAGACCTTTATGCCTTCTTTCAATGGCTCAGGCTTGACTCATTCGTTCAATGAAAGAAACGGCATGCATTCATTGTATCAAACTACAAAAGATTTTTTCATGATTCAAACGTTTTACATTGATAGATTTAAACAAATTTAAATCATGCATTTAATGATTTCAATTTCATTGATTTTTCTATTGAAACAAAGAGCATTCTTTCATTTGTTAATTCCATGAATCAAACTACACACGTTCATTCAATGAAATTAACTCAACCTGTTATTTCCATGTTTCGCGTTTTTCTCATTCTTTCAATTGCTCAAGCTAAACTCTTTCAATCAATGAAACAAACTGAATGAATTCACTCAATGAAACAAACTCCAGATGCTAATTCACTTAGTACAGTATATCCCATTCATTCCATGACTCCAACTTTAACGCATTCATTCAATGAAACAAACTGCATTCTTTCATTTCTGGATTCAAACTTTAATCATCCATTCAATAAGTCAAACGAGATTCATTGATACAATGAAAGTATACGTAAGTCATACATTTTATGAATAAATCAGAACTCATTAATTTATTGAATGAATATTTATTCATGAATGCAGTACATCAAACCGCTCTCTTTCTCTCAAACAATGAAACGGCACAAATTAATTCAAAGTTTAGAGCTAACTGCATTCAGTCAATGTCTTGCTAAACGCAAGCATTCAGTGAGACAGACTGCACCTCTTCATTCTTTGAATTACACTTCACCGACGAAATTAAATGAATCAAACGTTTTTCATTCATTCATCGAAAAAAGCTTTCTTCATGCATTTCATGAATCCAAGTTCACTCAAATATCTACTGACGCAAATTGCATTCTTTCATCAACTCAGTGACTCAAACTGCACTTACTCATTCAATTTCACAAATTGAAAGTGTTAATTCAATGAGTAGACTTTTATGCCTTCTTCCATGGCTCAAGCTTAACTCTTTCAATCAATGAAACAAGCTGCATTAATTCACTCAATGAAACAAACTCCAGATGTTATTACATTCAGTACAGTATATCCCATTCATTCCATGTCTCCACCTTAACGCATTCATTCAATGAAACAAACTGCATTCATTAATTTCTGGATTCAAACTTTAATCATTCATGCAATCAGTCAAACGAAGCAAATTGCATTCTTTCATCAACTCAGTGACTCAAACTGCACTTACTCATTCAATTTCACAAATTGAAAGTGTTGATTCAATGAGTAGACCTTTATGCCTTCTTTCAATGGCTCAGGCTTGACTCATTCGTTCAATGAAAGAAACGGCATGCATTCATTGTATCAAACTACAAAAGATTTTTTCATGATTCAAACGTTTTACATTGATAGATTTAAACAAATTCAAATCATGCATTTAATGATTTCAATTTCATTGATTTTTCTATTGAAACAAAGAGCATTCTTTCATTTGTTAATTCCATGAATCAAACTACACACGTTCATTCAATGAAATAAACTCAACCTGTTATTTCCATGTTTCGCGTTTTTCTCATTCTTTCAATTGCTCAAGCTAAACTCTTTCAATCAATGAAACAAACTGCATGAATTCACTCAATGAAACAAACTCCAGATGCTAATTCACTTAGTACAGTATATCCCATTCATTCCATGACTCCAACTTTAACGCATTCATTCAATGAAACAAACTGCATTCTTTCATTTCTGGATTCAAACTTTAATCATCCATTCAATAAGTCAAACGAGATTCATTGATACAATGAAGTATACGTAACTCATACATTTTATGAATAAATCAGAACTCATTAATTTATTGAATGATATTTATTCATGAATGCAGTACATCAAACCGCTCTCTTTCTCTCAAACAATGAAACGGCACAAATTAATTCAAAGTTTAGAGCGAACTGCATTCAGTCAATGTCTAGCTAAACGCAAGCATTCAGTGAGACAGACTGCACCTCTTCATTCTTTGAATTACACTTCACCGACGAAATTAAATGAATCAAACGTTTTTCATTCATTCATCGAAAAAAGCTTTCTTCATGCATTTCATGAATCCAAGTTCACTCAAATATCTACTGAAGCAAATTGCATTCTTTCATCAACTCAGTGACTCAAACTGCACTTACTCATTCAATTTCACAAATTGAAAGTGTTAATTCAATGAGTAGACCTTTATGCCTTCTTTCAATGGCTCAAGCTTAACTCTTTCAATCAATGAAACAAGCTGCATTAATTCACTCAATGAAACAAACTCCAGATGTTATTACATTCAGTACAGTATATCCCATTCATTCCATGTCTCCACCTTAACGCATTCATTCAATGAAACAAACTGCATTCATTAATTTCTGGATTCAAAACTTTAATCATTCATGCAATCAGTCAAACGAAGCAAATTGCATTCTTTCATCAACTCAGTGACTCAAACTGCACTTACTCATTCAATTTCACAAATTGAAAGTGTTGATTCAATGAGTAGACCTTTATGCCTTCTTTCAATGGCTCAGGCTTGACTCATTCGTTCAATGAAAGAAACGGCATGCATTCATTGTATCAAACTACAAAAGATTTTTTCATGATTCAAACGTTTTACATTGATAGATTTAAACAAATTTAAATCATGCATTTAATGATTTCAATTTCATTGATTTTTCTATTGAAACAAAGAGCATTCTTTCATTTGTTAATTCATGAATCAAACTACACACGTTCATCAATGAAATAAACTCAACCTGTTATTTCCATGTTTCGCATTTTTCTCATTCTTTCAATTGCTCAAGCTAAACTCTTTCAATCAATGAAACAAACTGCATGAATTCACTCAATGAAACAAACTCCAGATGCTAATTCACTTAGTGCAGTACATCCCATTCATTCCATGACTCCAACTTTAACGCATTCATTCAATGAAACAAACTGGATTCTTTCATTTCTGGATTCAAACTTTAATCATCCATTCAATAAGTCAAACGAGATTCATTGATACAATGAAAGTATACGTAACTCATACATTTTATGAATAAATCAGAACTCATTAATTTATTGAATGGATATTTATTCATGAATGCAGTACATCAAACCGCTCTCTTTCTCTCAAAACAATGAAACGGCACAAATTAATTCAAAGTTTAGAGCGAACTGCATTCAGTCAATGTCTAGCTAAACGCAAGCATTCAGTGAGACAGACTGCACCTCTTCATTCTTTGAATTACACTTCACCGACGAAATTAAATGAATCAAACGTTTTCATTCATTCATTCGAAAAAAGCTTTCTTCATGCATTTCATGAATCCAAGTTCACTCAAATATCTACTGAAGCAAATTGCATTCTTTCATCAACTCAGTGACTCAAACTGCACTTACTCATTCAATTTCACAAATTGAAAGTGTTAATTCAATGAGTAGACCTTTATGCCTTCTTTCAATGGCTCAAGCTTAACTCTTTCAATCAATGAAACAAGCTGCATTAATTCACTCAATGAAACAAACTCCAGATGTTATTACATTCAGTACAGTATATCCCATTCATTCCATGTCTCCACCTTAACGCATTCATTCAATGAAACAAACTGCATTCATTAATTTCTGGATTCAAACTTTAATCATTCATGCAATCAGTCAAACGAAGCAAATTGCATTCTTTCATCAACTCAGTGACTCAAACTGCACTTACTCATTCAATTTCACAAATTGAAAGTGTTGATTCAATGAGTAGACCTTTATGCCTTCTTTCAATGGCTCAGGCTTGACTCATTCGTTCAATGAAAGAAACGGCATGCATTCATTGTATCAAACTACAAAAGATTTTTTCATGATTCAAACGTTTTACATTGATAGATTTAAACAAATTTAAATCATGCATTTAATGATTTCAATTTCATTGATTTTTCTATTGAAACAAAGAGCATTCTTTCATTTGTTAATTCCATGAATCAAACTACACACGTTCATTCAATGAAATAAACTCAACCTGTTATTTCCATGTTTCGCGTTTTTCTCATTCTTTCAATTGCTCAAGCTAAACTCTTTCAATCAATGAAACAAACTGCATGAATTCACTCAATGAAACAAACTCCAGATGCTAATTCACTTAGTACAGTATATCCCATTCATTCCATGACTCCAACTTTAACGCATTCATTCAATGAAACAAACTGCATTCTTCATTTCTGGATTCAAACTTTAATCATCCATTCAATAAGTCAAACGAGATTCATTGATACAATGAAAGTTACGTAACTCATACATTTTATGAATAAATCAGAACTCATTAATTTATTGAATGAATATTTATTCATGAATGCAGTACATCAAACCGCTCTCTTTCTCTCAACAATGAAACGGCACAAATTAATTCAAAGTTTAGAGCGAACTGCATTCAGTCAATGTCTAGCTAAACGCAAGCATTCAGTGAGACAGACTGCACCTCTTCATTCTTTGAATTACACTTCACCGACGAAATTAAATGAATCAAACGTTTTTCATTCATTCATCGAAAAAAGCTTTCTTCATGCATTTCATGAATCCAAGTTCACTCAAATATCTACTGAAGCAAATTGCATTCTTTCATCAACTCAGTGACTCAAACTGCACTTACTCATTCAATTTCACAAATTGAAAGTGTTAATTCAATGAGTAGACCTTTATGCCTTCTTTCAATGGCTCAAGCTTAACTCTTTCAATCAATGAAACAAGCTGCATTAATTCACTCAATGAAACAAACTCCAGATGTTATTACATTCAGTACAGTATATCCCATTCATTCCATGTCTCCACCTTAACGCATTCATTCAATGAAACAAACTGCATTCATTAATTTCTGGATTCAAACTTTAATCATTCATGCAATCAGTCAAACGAAGCAAATTGCATTCTTTCATCAACTCAGTGACTCAAACTGCACTTACTCATTCAATTTCACAAATTGAAAGTGTTGATTCAATGAGTAGACCTTTATGCCTTCTTTCAATGGCTCAGGCTTGACTCATTCGTTCAATGAAAGAAACGGCATGCATTCATTGTATCAAACTACAAAAGATTTTTTCATGATTCAAACGTTTTACATTGATAGATTTAAACAAATTTAAATCATGCATTTAATGATTTCAATTTCATTGATTTTTCTATTGAAACAAAGAGCATTCTTTCATTTGTTAATTCCATGAATCAAACTACACACGTTCATTCAATGAAATAAACTCAACCTGTTATTTCCATGTTTCGCGTTTTTCTCATTCTTTCAATTGCTCAAGCTAAACTCTTTCAATCAATGAAACAAACTGCATGAATTCACTCAATGAAACAAACTCCAGATGCTAATTCACTTAGTACAGTATATCCCATTCATTCCATGACTCCAACTTTAACGCATTCATTCAATGAAACAAACTGCATTCTTTCATTTCTGGATTCAAACTTTAATCATCCATTCAATAAGTCAAACGAGATTCATTGATACAATGAAAGTATACGTAACTCATACATTTTATGAATAAATCAGAACTCATTAATTTATTGAATGAATATTTATTCATGAATGCAGTACATCAAACCGCTCTCTTTCTCTCAAACAATGAAACGGCACAAATTAATTCAAAGTTTAGAGCTAACTGCATTCAGTCAATGTCTAGCTAAACGCAAGCATTCAGTGAGACAGACTGCACCTCTTCATTCTTTGAATTACACTTCACCGACGAAATTAAATGAATCAAACGTTTTTCATTCATTCATCGAAAAAAGCTTTCTTCATGCATTTTCATGAATCCAAGTTCACTCTCAATATCTACTGAAGCAAATTGCATTCTTTCATCAACTCAGTGACTCAAACTGCACTTACTCATTCAATTTCACAAATTGAAAGTGTTGATTCAATGAGTAGACCTTTATGCCTTCTTTCAATGGCTCAGGCTTGACTCATTCGTTCAATGAAAGAAACGGCATGCATTCATTGTATCAAACTACAAAAGATTTTTTCATGATTCAAACGTTTTACATTGATAGATTTAAACAAATTTAAATCATGCATTTAATGATTTCAATTTCATTGATTTTTCTATTGAAACAAAGAGCATTCTTTCATTTGTTAATTCCATGAATCAAACTACACACGTTCATTCAATGAAATAAACTCAACCTGTTATTTCCATGTTTCGCGTTTTTCTCATTCTTTCAATTGCTCAAGCTAAACTCTTTCAATCAATGAAACAAACTGCATGAATTCACTCAATGAAACAAACTCCAGATGCTAATTCACTTAGTACAGTATATCCCATTCATTCCATGACTCCAACTTTAACGCATTCATTCAATGAAACAAACTGCATTCTTTCATTTCTGGATTCAAACTTTAATCATCCATTCAATAAGTCAAACGAGATTCATTGATACAATGAAAGTATACGTAACTCATACATTTTATGAATAAATCAGAACTCATTAATTTATTGAATGGATATTTATTCATGAATGCAGTACACAAACCGCTCTCTTTCTCTCAAACAATGAAACGGCACAAATTAAGTCAAAGTTTAGAGCGAACTGCATTCAGTCAATGTCTAGCTAAACGCAAGCATTCAGTGAGACAGACTGCACCTCTTCATTCTTTGAATTACACTTCACCGACGAAATTAAATGAATCAAACGTTTTTCATTCATTCATCGAAAAAAGCTTTCTTCATGCATTTCATGAATCCAAGTTCACTCAAATATCTACTGAAGCAAATTGCATTCTTTCATCAACTCAGTGACTCAAACTGCACTTACTCATTCAATTTCACAAATTGAAAGTGTTGATTCAATGAGTAAACCTTTATGCCTTCTTTCAATGGCTCAGGCTTGACTCATTCGTTCAATGAAAGAAACGGCATGCATTCATTGTATCAAACTACAAAAGATTTTTTCATGATTCAAACGTTTTACATTGATAGATTTAAACAAATTTAAATCATGCATTTAATGATTTCAATTTCATTGATTTTTCTATTGAAACAAAGAGCATTCTTTCATTTGTTAATTCCATGAATCAAACTACACACGTTCATTCAATGAAATAAACTCAACATGTTATTTCCATGTTTCGCGTTTTTCTCATTCTTTCAATTGCTCAAGCTAAAACTCTTTCAATCAATGAAACAAACTGCATGAATTCACTCAATGAAACAATCTCCAGATGCTAATTCACTTAGTACAGTATATCCCATTCATTCCATGACTCCAACTTTAACGCATTCATTCAATGAAACAAACTGCATTCTTTCATTTCTGGATTCAAACTTTAATCATCCATTCAATAAGTCAAACGAGATTCATTGATACAATGAAAGTATACGTAACTCATACATTTTATGAATAAATCAGAACTCATTAATTTATTGAATGATATTTATTCATGAATGCAGTACATCAAACCGCTCTCTTTCTCTCAAACAATGAAACGGCACAAATTAATTCAAAGTTAAGAGCGAACTGCATTCAGTCAATGTCTAGCTAAACGCAAGCATTCAGTGAGACAGACTGCACCTCTTCATTCTTTGAATTACACTTCACCGACGAAATTAAATGAATCAAACGTTTTTCATTCATTCATCGAAAAAAGCTTTATTCATGCATTTCATGAATCCAAGTTCACTCAAATATCTACTGACGCAAATTGCATTCTTTCATCAACTCAGTGACTCAAACTGCACTTACTCATTCAATTTCACAAATTGAAAGTGTTAATTCAATGAGTAGACTTTATGCCTTCTTCCATGGCTCAAGCTTAACTCTTTCAATCAATGAAACAAGCTGCATTAATTCACTCAATGAAACAAACTCCAGATGTTATTACATTCAGTACAGTATATCCCATTCATTCCATGTCTCCACCTTAACGCATTCATTCAATGAAACAAACTGCATTCATTAATTTCTGGATTCAAACTTTATTCATTCATGCAATCAGTCAAACGAAGCAAATTGCATTCTTTCATCAACTCAGTGACTCAAACTGCACTTACTCATTCAATTTCACAAATTGAAAGTGTTGATTCAATGAGTAGACCTTTATGCCTTCTTTCAATGGCTCAGGCTTGACTCATTCGTTCAATGAAAGAAACGGCATGCATTCATTGTATCAAACTACAAAAGATTTTTTCATGATTCAAACGTTTTACATTGATAGATTTAAACAAATTCAAATCATGCATTTAATGATTTCAATTTCATTGATTTTTCTATTGAAACAAAGAGCATTCTTTCATTTGTTAATTCCATGAATCAAACGACACACGTTCATTCAATGAAATAAACTCAACCTGTTATTTCCATGTTTCGCGTTTTTCTCATTCTTTCAATTGCTCAAGCTAAACTCTTTCAATCAATGAAACAAACTGCATGAATTCACTCAATGAAACAAACTCCAGATGCTAATTCACTTAGTACAGTATATCCCATTCATTCCATGACTCCAACCTTAACGCATTCATTCAATGAAACAAACTACATTCTTTCATTTCTGGATTCAAACTTTAATCATCCATTCAATAAGTCAAACGAGATTCATTGATACAATGAAAGTTACGTAACTCATACATTTTATGAATAAATCAGATCTCATTAATTTATTGAATGGATATTTATTCATGAATGCAGTACATCAAACCGCTCTCTTTCTCTCAAACAATGAAACGGCACAAATTAATTCAAAGTTTAGAGCGAACTGCATTCAGTCAATGTCTAGCTAAACGCAAGCATTCAGTGAGACAGACTGCACCTCTTCATTCTTGAATTACACTTCACCGACGAAATTAAATGAATCAAACGTTTTTCATTCATTCATCGAAAAAAGCTTTCTTCATGCATTTCATGAATCCAAGTTCACTCAATATCTACTGAAGCAAATTGCATTCTTTCATCAACTCAGTGACTCAAACTGCACTTACTCTTTCAATTTCACAAATTGAAAGTGTTAATTCAATGAGTAGACCTTTATGCCTTCTTTCAATGGCTCAAGCTTAACTCTTTCAATCAATGAAACAAGCTGCATTAATTCACTCAATGAAACAAACTCCAGATGTTATTACATTCAGTACAGTATATCCCATTCATTCCATGTCTCCACCTTAACGCATTCATTCAATGAAACAAACTGCATTCATTAATTTCTGGATTCAAACTTTAATCATTCATGCAATCAGTCAAACGAAGCAAATTGCATTCTTTCATCAACTCAGTGACTCAAACTGCACTTACTCATTCAATTTCACAAATTGAAAGTGTTGATTCAATGAGTAGACCTTTATGCCTTCTTTCAATGGCTCAGGCTTGACTCATTCGTCAATGAAAGAAACGGCATGCATTCATTGTATCAAACTACAAAAGATTTTTTCATGATTCAAACGTTTTACATTGATAGATTTAAACAAATTTAAATCATGCATTTAATGATTTCAATTTCATTGATTTTTCTATTGAAAACAAAGAGCATTCTTTCATTTGTTAATTCCATGAATCAAACTACACACGTTCATTCAATGAAATAAACTCAACCTGTTATTTCCATGTTTCGCGTTTTTCTCATTCTTTCAATTGCTCAAGCTAAACTCTTTCATCAATGAAACAAACTGCATGAATTCACTCAATGAAACAAACTCCAGATGCTAATTCACTTAGTACAGTATATCCCATTCATTCCATGACTCCAACTTTAACGCATTCGTTCAATGAAACAAACTGCATTCTTTCATTTCTGGATTCAAACTTTAATCATCCATTCAATAAGTCAAACGAGATTCATTGATACAATGAAAGTATACGTAACTCATACATTTTATGAATAAATCAGAACTCATTAATTTATTGAATGGATATTTATTCATGAATGCAGTACACAAACCGCTCTCTTTCTCTCAAACAATGAAACGGCACAAATTAATCAAAGTTTAGAGCGAACTGCATTCAGTCAATGTCTAGCTAAACGCAAGCATTCAGTGAGACAGACTGCACCTCTTCATTCTTTGAATTACACTTCACCGACGAATTAAATGAATCAAACGTTTTTTCATTCATTCATCGACAAAAGCTTTCTTCATGCATTTCATGAATCCAAGTTCACTCAAATATCTACTGAAGCAAATTGCATTCTTTCATCAACTCAGTGACTCAAACTGCACTTACTCATTCAATTTCACAAATTGAAAGTGTTAATTCAATGAGTAGACCTTTATGCCTTCTTTCAATGGCTCAGGCTTGACTCATTCGTTCAATGAAAGAAACGCATGCATTCATTGTATCAAACTACAAAGATTTTTCATGATTCAAACGTTTTACATTGATAGATTAAACAAATTTAAATCATGCATTTAATGATTTCAATTTCATTGATTTTTCTATTGAAACAAAGAGCATTCTTTCATTTGTTAATTCCATGAATCAAACTACACACGTTCATTCAATGAAATAAACTCAACCTGTTATTTCCATGTTTCGCGTTTTTCTCATTCTTTCAATTGCTCAAGCTAAACTCTTTCAATCAATGAAACAAACTGCATGAATTCACTCAATGAAACAAACTCCAGATGCTAATTCACTTAGTACAGTATATCCCATTCATTCCATGACTCCAACTTAACGCATTCATTCAATGAAACAAACTACATTCTTTCATTTCTGGATTCAAACTTTAATCATCCATTCAATAAGTCAAACGAGATTCATTGATACAATGAAAGTATACGTAACTCATACATTTTATGAATAAATCAGAACTCATTAATTTATTGAATGGATATTTATTCATGAATGCAGTACATCAAACCGCTCTCTTTCTCTCAAACAATGAAACGGCACAAATTAATTCAAAGTTTAGAGCGAACTGCATTCAGTCAATGTCTAGCTAAACGCAAGCATTCAGTGAGACAGACTGCACCTCTTCATTCTTTGAATTACACTTCACCGACGAAATTAAATGAATCAAACGTTTTTCATTCATTCATCGAAAAAAGCTTTTCTTCATGCATTTCAATAATCAAGTTCACTCAAATATCTACTGAAGCAAATTGCATTCTTTCATCAACTCAGTGACTCAAACTGCACTTACTCATTCAATTTCACAAATTGAAAGTGTTGATTCAATGAGTAGACTTTATGCCTTCTTTCAATGGCTCAGGCTTGACTCATTCGTTCAATGAAAGAAACGGCATGCATTCATTGTATCAAACTACAAAAGATTTTTTCATGATTCAAACGTTTTACATTGATAGATTTAAACAAATTTAAATCATGCATTTAATGATTTCAATTTCATTGATTTTTCTATTGAAACAAAGAGCATTCTTTCATTTGTTAATTCCATGAATCAAACTACAAACGTTCATTCAATGAAATAAACTCAACATGTTATTTCCATGTTTCGCATTTTTCTCATTCTTTCAATTGCTCAAGCTAAACTCTTTCAATCAATGAAACAAACTGCATGAATTCACTCAATGAAACAACTCCAGATGCTAATTCACTTAGTACAGTATATCCCATTCATTCCATGACTCCAACTTTAACGCATTCATTCAATGAAACAAACTGCATTCTTTCATTTCTGGATTCAAACTTTTAATCATCCATTCAATAAGTCAAAACGAGATTCATTGATACAATGAAAGTATACGTAACTCATACATTTTATGAATAAATCAGAACTCATTATTTTATTGAATGGATATTTATTCATGAATGCAGTACATCAAACCGCTCTCTTTCTCTCAAACAATGAAACGGCACAAATTAATTCCAAGTTTAGAGCGAACTGCATTCAGTCAATGTCTAGCTAAACGCAAGCATTCAGTGAGACAGACTGCACCTCTTCATTCTTTGAATTACACTTCACCGACGAAATTAAATGAATCAAACGTTTTTCATTCATTCATCGAAAAAAGCTTTCTTCATGCATTTCATGAATCCAAGTTCACTCAAATATCTACTGACGCAAATTGCATTCTTTCATCAACTCAGTGACTCAAACTGCACTTACTCATTCAATTTCACAAATTGAAAGTGTTAATTCAATGAGTAGACTTTATGCCTTCTTTCAATGGCTCAAGCTTAACTCTTTCAATCAATGAAACAAGCTGCATTAATTCACTCAATGAAACAAACTCCAGATGTTATTACATTCAGTACAGTATATCCCATTCATTCCATGTCTCCACCTTAACGCATTCATTCAATGAAACAAACTGCATTCATTAATTTCTGGAATCAAACTTTAATCATTCATGCAATCAGTCAAACGAAGCAAATTGCATTCTTTCATCAACTCAGTGACTCAAAACTGCACTTACTCATTCAATTTACAAATTGAAAGTGTTGATTCAATGAGTAGACCTTTATGCCTTCTTTCAATGGCTCAGGCTTGACTCATTCGTTCAATGAAAGAAACGGCATGCATTCATTGTATCAAACTACAAAAGATTTTTCATGATTCAAACGTTTTACATTGATAGATTTAAAAAATTCAAATCATGCATTTAATGATTTCAATTTCATTGATTTTTCTATTGAAACAAAGAGCATTCTTTCATTTGTTAATTCCATGAATCAAACTACACACGTTCATTCAATGAAATAAACTCAACCTGTTATTTCCATGTTTCGCGTTTTTTCTCATTCTTTCAATTGCTCAAGCTAAACTCTTTCAATCAATGAAACAAACTGAATGAATTCACTCAATGAAACAAACTCCAGATGCTAATTCACTTAGTACAGTATATCCCATTCATTCCATGACTCCAACTTTAACGCATTCATTCAATGAAACAAACTACATTCTTTCATTTCTGGATTCAAACTTTAATCATCCATTCAATAAGTCAAACGAGATTCATTGATTCAATGAAAGTTACGTAACTCATACATTTTATGAATAAATCAGAACTCATTAATTTATTGAATGATATTTATTCATGAATGCAGTACATCAAACCGCTCTCTTTCTCTCAACAATGAAACGGCACAAATTAATTCAAAGTTTAGAGCGAACTGCATTCAGTCAATGTCTAGCTAAACGCAAGCATTCAGTGAGACAGACTGCACCTCTTCATTCTTTGAATTACACTTCACCGACGAAATTAAAAGAATCAAACGTTTTTCATTCATTCATCGAAAAAAGCTTTCTTCATGCATTTCATGAATCCAAGTTCACTCAAATATCTACTGAAGCAAATTGCATTCTATCATCAACTCAGTGACTCAAACTGCACTTACTCATTCAATTTCACAAATTGAAAGTGTTAATTCAATGAGTTGACCTTTATGCCTTCTTTCAATGGCTCAAGCTTAACTCTTTCAATCAATGAACAAGCTGCATTAATTCACTCAATGAAACAAACTCCAGATGTTATTACATTCAGTACAGTATATCCCATTCATTCCATGTCTCACCTTAACGCATTCATTCAATGAAACAAACTGCATTCATTAATTTCTGGATTCAAACTTTAATCATTCATGCAATCAGTCAAACGAAGCAAATTGCATTCTTTCATCAACTCAGTGACTCAAACTGCACTTACTCATTCAATTTCACAAATTGAAAGTGTTGATTCAATGAGTAGACCTTTATGCCTTCTTTCAATGGCTCAGGCTTGACTCATTCGTTCAATGAAAGAAACGGCATGCATTCATTGTATCAAACTACAAAAGATTTTTTCATGATTCAAACGTTTTACATTGATAGATTTAAACAAATTAAATCATGCATTTAATGATTTCAATTTCATTGATTTTTCTATTGAAACAAAGAGCATTCTTTCATTTGTTAATTCCATGAATCAAACTACACACGTTCATTCAATGAAATAAACTCAACCTGTTATTTCCATGTTTCGCGTTTTTCTCATTCTTTCAATTGCTCAAGCTAAACTCTTTCAATCAATGAAACAAACTGCATGAATTCACTCAATGAAACAAACTCCAGATGCTAATTCACTTAGTACAGTATATCCCATTCATTCCATGACTCCAACTTAACGCATTCATTCAATGAAACAAACTGCATTCTTTCATTTCTGGATTCAAACTTTAATCATCCATTCAATAAGTCAAACGAGATTCATTGATACAATGAAAGTATACGTAACTCATACATTTTATGAATAAATCAGAACTCATTAATTTATTGAATGAATATTTATTCATGAATGCAGTACATCAAACCGCTCTCTTTCTCTCAAACAATGAAACGGCACAAATTAATTCAAAGTTTAGAGCGAACTGCATTCAGTCAATGTCTAGCTAAACGCAAGCATTCAGTGAGACAGACTGCACCTCTTCATTCTTTGAATTACACTTCACCGACGAAATTAAATGAATCAAACGTTTTTCATTCATTCATCGAAAAAAGCTTTCTTCATGCATTTCATGAATCCAAGTTCACTCAAATATCTACTGAAGCAAATTGCATTCTTTCATCAACTCAGTGACTCAAACTGCACTTACTCATTCAATTTCACAAATTGAAAGTGTTAATTCAATGAGTAGACCTTTATGCCTTCTTTCAATGGCTCAGGCTTGACTCATTCGTTCAATGAAGAAACGGCATGCATTCATTGTATCAAACTACAAAAGATTTTTTCATGATTCAAACGTTTTACACATTGATAGATTTAAACAAATTCAAATCATGCATTTAATGATTTCAATTTCATTGATTTTTCTATTGAAACAAAGAGCATTCTTTCATTTGTTAATTCCATGAATCAAACTACACACGTTCATTCAATGAAATAAACTCAACATGTTATTTCCATGTTTCGCGTTTTTCTCATTCTTTCAATTGCTCAAGCTAAACTCTTTCAATCAATGAAACAAACTGCATGAATTCACTCAATGAAACAAACTCCAGATGCTAATTCACTTAGTACAGTATATCCCATTCATTCCATGACTCCAACTTTAACGCATTCATTCATTCAATGAAACAAACTACATTCTTTCATTTCTGGATTCAAACTTTAATCATCCATTCAATAAGTCAAACGAGATTCATTGATACAATGAAAGTATACGTAAGTCATACATTTTATGAATAAATCAGAACTCATTAATTTATTGAATGAATATTTATTCATGAATGCAGTACATCAAACCGCTCTCTTTCTCTCAAACAATGAAACGGCACAAATTAATTCAAAGTTTAGAGCGAACTGCATTCAGTCAATGTCTAGCTAAACGCAAGCATTCAGTGAGACAGACTGCACCTCTTCATTCTTTGAATTACACTTCACCGACGAAATTAAATGAATCAAACGTTTTTCATTCATTCATCGAAAAAAGCTTTCTTCATGCATTTCATGAATCCAAGTTC
>NW_026868735.1:7500-17883 GCF_020745735.1 Hemiscyllium ocellatum | reverse complement strand
CCCCCCCCCCCCTTTGTGTGAAACACCTCCCTCACACATCTCTTTTAAACATTCCCCCCCACCCCCCACCACACCTTGAACCTGTGTCCCCTAGTAACTGACCCCTCCACCCTGGGGAAAAGCCCCCACTCTATCCCTGCCATTCACAATCTTATAAACCTCTATCAGGTCGCCCCTCAACCCCCTGCGTTCCAGTGAAAACACAGACCCCCACAGCACAGAGAGAGACCCTTTGGCCCAGTCTGCTCCGTGCTGACCAGACTATCCCCATCTCCCTGCACTTGGCCCATATCCTTCTAACCCTTTCCTATCCATGGATTTGTCCAAATGCCTTTTAAATGTTGTTAATGTACCCACCTACCCACTGGCAGCTCATTCCCCGTGTGTACCACCCTCTGTGTAAAAACGTTTCCCCTCAGGTTCCCTATTACTCTTTCCCCTCTCACCTTAACCTGATGTCATCCAGTCCCCGATTCCCCAACCCTGGGAAAGAGGCTGAGTGTATTCACGTATCCATGCCTCTCATGATCTTATAGACTTCTATAACATCCCCCACCCCTCAGTCTCCTACGCTCTAAAGAGAAAGGTCCTAGTTTATCCAACCTCTCCCTGTAACTCAGAGCCTTGAGTCCAGGCAGCATCCTTGTAAATGTCTTCTGCACTCTTTCTAGTTTAATAATATCCTTCCTATAGCAAGGTGATGAAAACTGAGCACAATACCCAAGTGCTGCCTCACCAACGTCCCCTACAACTGCAACATCATTCCCCAACTCCTATCCTCAATGCTCTGACTGATGAAGGCCAGTGTACCAAAAGCCCTGTCTCCCTGGGACTCCACTCTCAGAGAACTGTGCACCTGAACTCCAAGGTCCCTCTGTTCCACTACACTCCTTAAGGCCCTGCCATTCTCCATGAAACTCCTACCTTGATTTAACTTTCCAAAGTGCCAGACCTCACACTTGTCTAGATTAAACTCCATTTGCCATTTATCTCAGCCCACTTCCCCAGCTGATCAAGGTCCTGCTGAAATCTCTGATAATCTTCTTCCCTGTACACGATATCGCCTATTTTAGAGTCATCTGCAAACTTACTAATCATGCCTTGTATATTCCCATCTAAATCATTGATATCGATAACAAGCAGCAACGGGCCCAGCACCGACCCCTGAAGCACTCCCCTAGTCACAGGCCTCCAGTCTGACACTATTACCCCCTGCTTCCTACCATCAAGCTAATGGTGTACCCAATTTGCCAGCTCCCCCTGGATTCCATGCGATCTCACCTTCCCAAGCAGCCTATCATGTGGAACCTTATCAAAGGCCTTCCTGAAACCCACGTAGAGTATATCTGCTGCCCTGCCCTCATCAGCCTTCCTGGTCACTTCATCACAGAACTCTCACAAATTAGTGAGACATGATCTCCCACACACCAAGCCATGCTGACTACTCCGAATCAAACCCTGTCTTTCCAAACGTATGTGCACCTTACCCCTCAGAATCTTCTCATGAGCTTACCCAGCGCAGATCTCAGGCTGACTGCTACATAGTTCCCATGTTTTTATTTATAGCCCATCTTGAATAATGGCACAACACTTGCTCCCCTCCAGTCTTCCGGGACCCCACCTGTGGCTGACGATGATGCAAATATACCAGCTTTCAGGGAGCTGTGTACCTGGACACCGAGATCTCTCTGCTCATCTACACTACCCAGAATCTTACCATTAGCCCAGTACTTTGCATTCCGGTTACTCCGACCAAGGTGAATCACCTCACACTTGTCTGCATTAAACTCCATTTGCCACCTCTCAGCCCAGCTCTGCAGCTTATCTATGTCTCTCTGTAACCTACAACATCCTACGTCACTATCCACAACTCCACCGACCTTAGTGTCATCCGCAAATTTACTAACCCACCCTTCCACGCCCTCATCCAGGTCGTTTATAAAAATGACGAACAGCAGTGGACCCAACACTGACCCTTGCGGTACACCACTGGTAACTGGACTCCAGGATGAACATTTCCCATCACCCACCACCCTCTGTCTTCTTTCAGCAAGCCAATCACTGATCCAAACCATGACATGGCCCTGATTAGGGTCATGGATCACTCAGGTTCATCTACAATGCTGAGCACTTCATTGATTAATGACCTTCATTGGGAGGGGCATTGAGTGCCAGGATGGACAGGTTATGTTGCAGGTTTATAGAAAGTTAGTTAGGCCAAACTTGGAATATTGTGTACAGTTCTGGTCACCACACTATCAGAAGGATGTGGATGTGTTGGAGAGGGGACAGAAAAGGTTTATCAGGATGTTGCCTGGTCTGGGGGATGGAAGACAGGATGGATAGACTGGATCTGTCCAGCAGACAGTGACTGAGAGGGAGAGGCAGATACATCAGAGTCACCCACAGTGAGGCTCAAACTTTGGGGTTTCCTCCCTCCCGTCCCTCCACCTGTAACTCCTGACTTGATGGGTAGTGGTCGAGTGGGGGATATGCCAGGCCATGAGGTTACAGATTGTACTGGAGTACAGTTCTGCTGCTGTTGATGACCCACAGTGTCTCATGGATGCCCCCGTCCTGAGTTGTTCGATCTGTTTGAAGTCTGTCCCGTTAAGCACTGTGCCTCACAACACAGTGGAGAGTATTCTCGATGTGAAGGTGGGACTTTGTCTCCACAAGGACAGTGCAGTGGTCACTCTCACCGATCCTGTCATGGTCAGATACACCTGCAGCCGGCAGATTGGGGAGGATGAGGTCAGTATGGTTTTCCCTCTTGTTGGTTCCCTCCCCACCTGCCGCAGACCCAGTCTAACAGCGAGGTCCTTTAGGACCCGACCAGCTCGATCAGTAATACTGCTGCAGAGCCCCTCTTGGTGGTGGGACATTGAAATCCCCCACCCAGGGGACATTCTGTGTCCTTGTCACCCTCAGTGCTTCCTCTGAGAGTGTTCAACATGGAGGGGTAATGATTCATCAGCCGAGGGAGGGCGGGATGTGGTAATCAGCAGGGGGTTTCCTTGCTCATGTCTAACCTGAAACCATGAGACTTCATGGGATCCGGAGTCAATGTTGAGGATTCCCAGGGCAACTCCCTCTCCACTGTGTCCCACTGTGCTGCCCCCCCTCTGCTGGGAATGTCCTGCCAGTGGGACAGGGCATGTCCAGGGATGGTGATAGTGGGGTCTGGGACACTGTCTGTGAGGTATGATCCCGTGAGGATGACTGTGTCAGGCTGTTGCTGGACTAGTCTGTGAGACCGCTCTCCCAGTTTCAGTGCTAGCCCCCAGGTGTTAGTGAGGGGGTCGGCAGGGTAGTTCCTGCCGTTGTCTTTCCTGGTGCCTGGTCAATGCCAGGGGGATAATTTCTTTGATTGAGTTCATGGTCTGAGGGTGTCTGTGGCCGGGTACCTTGTGCTACCCACAGCACAGGTCAGAGTGACCCCCATCGCTGTTGGTTTGGAGTCACGTGTAGGCCAGGCTGGGTAAGGAGGGGTGAGTGACCCAGATGGATGTTTCCAACGGATCCACAGCGGTCCCCGTGACACTCCCATCGTTCCCGACGACGGGATTATTCTCAAAACCTTCACCCTCCTGCTCCTCGGACACTGCCCGACCCCCACTGTGCTCTTCCAGCACCACCCTCAACTTTAATCTGGTCACACACACCCCCATCCATCCCCCCCCTACCGAATGTTAAGGATAATGGGGGTCAGTGATTGGTCAGTGCTGGTGCTAGGGGTCAGTGATTGGCCAGTGAGGGCGCTGGGGGTCAGTGATTGGCCAGTGAGGGCGCTGGGGGTCAGTGATTGGTCAGTGCTGGCGCTGGGGGGTCAGTGATTGGTCGGTGACAGTGGTGGGAGTCAGTGATTGGCCAGTTCACTCTCATTCCATTTTGATCACAGTTTCGACGAGATTCCTGGAACAACATGAAATACGTGGAACTCTACGTGGTGGCAGATTACACAATGGTCAGTGAGGGTCAGGGGTCACGGTCAGTGAGGGTCGGGGGTCACAGTCAGTGAGGGTCGGGGGTCACGGTCAGTGAAGGGAGGGGTCACGGTCAATGAGGGTCAGGGGTCACGGTCAGTGAAGGGAGGGGGTCACGGTCAGTGAGGGTCGGGTCACGGTCAGTGAGGTGAGGGGGTCACGGTCAGTGAGGGTCGGGGGTCACAGTCAGTGAAGGGAGGGATCACGGTCAATGAGGGTCAGGGGTCACGGTCAGTGAAGGGAGGGGGTCACGGTCAGTGAAGGGAGGGATCACAGTCAGTGAGGGTCAGGGGTCACGGTCAATGAGGGTCAGGGGTCATGGTCAGTGAAGGGAGGGGGTCACGGTCAGTGAGGGTCAGGGGTCACGGTCAGTGAGGGTCAAGTGTCACGGTCAGTGAAGGGAGGGATCACGGTCAGTGAGGGTCAGGGGTCACGGTCAATGAGGGTCAGGGGTCACGGTAAGTGAAGGGAGGGGGTCACGGTCAGTGAGGGTCAGGGGTCACGGTCAGTGAGGTTCAGAAGTCACGGTCAGTGAGGATCAGGGGTCACGGTCAGTGAGGGAGGGGGTCACGGTCAGTGAGGGGAGAGGTTACGGTGAGGGTCAAGGGTCACGGTCAGTGAGATTCAGGGGTCACGGTCAGTGAGGGAGGGGGTCACGGTCAGTAAGGGTTAGGGGTCACAGTCAGTGAGGGTCAGGGGTCACGGTCAGTGAGGGTCAGGGGTCACGGTCAGTGAGGTTCAGAAGTCACGGTCAGTGAGGGTCAGGGGTCACGGTCAGTGAGGGGAGAGGTTCACGGTCAGTGAGGGGAGAGGTTATGGTGAGGGTCAAGGGTCACGGTCAGTGAGATTCAGGGGTCACAGTCAGTGAGGGGAGGGGGACACGGTCAGTGAAGTATCAGTGTCGGTGTGTGTTATCGGGGTCGGGGTGACCCTATAATGACCCCCGCTCTCTCTCCTCAGTTTCAGAGGTTTTCCCGGGATCTCTCGGTGACCAAGAGCCGGCTCCTGGAGATCGCAAACCACGTGGACCAGGTGAGTGTGACCAATCACAGCGCAGTGTCTGTCTCTCATACCCCCTTCTGACGGTTTCTAGGTGGCCCCGGAGGCTGTGAGGGAACTCGGAGAACTCAGGATGGGCTGCCCCTTGGGGATACCTGACCCCCCCTCACGCCCCATGCCCCATGTTAGAGCACCCGGGGAGGGGGGGGTGGGGGTGTTTGTGTTTGACTTTACCCCCCCAGC
Organism: Hemiscyllium ocellatum; assembly: GCF_020745735.1. Lineage (NCBI taxonomy): Eukaryota > Metazoa > Chordata > Chondrichthyes > Orectolobiformes > Hemiscylliidae > Hemiscyllium > Hemiscyllium ocellatum. Next base: position 12,655 of record NW_026868735.1, on the reverse strand, counting down.
CCATCTCTCCCCGCCCCCTCCCCCTCCCCCTCAACCCCATCTCTCCCCTCCCCCTCCCCCTCAGCCCCATCACCCCCTCCCCCCTCCCCCTCAGCCCCATCTCTCCCCCCCCCCCCCACCCAGCCCTCTCTCCCTCTCTCTCTGGGACGTTTCTCTCAGAGCCCTCCCTCAGTGCCCTGTTCTGGTCCAGGCTGCCTGGTCCCTGACTTTGCCTCTGTCAGTGTCCCGTGAGCGTTCCCTGGAGTAGGTTAGCCAGGCTGACCACTGCCTTTAAAACAGACCAAACATTTATTTACACCATGAACCACAAATAAAGAACCACTACAGGACTCAGCCTATCCATGAGACTTCCTTATACTGTTCCGGATATGTACAACAGTCCCAATACACAAACTCCCTTTAAAGCGCAGTATAAATGGGACACAGGCTCACAGGTTGAAGTTGAAGGGCAGAAAGAGGGAGAGTATCCACACAGCTCCCTGTTGAACTTCCAACAAGTTCAGGACTGAACTAAAACCGCTCAGCTCAGCTAGAGAGCTGACCACCCCCCTTTCTTTATACAGGGCACTTCTAAAACATGACCACTTTGGCCTGAAGTCTCATCTGTTTACAGAGAAACAAAAGGCCTCTCAAAATCCTTCCCATCTCTGCACCAAACCAGTCTTATCAGAGACCAGCTGGGATTATTGATCTGCTGGAAAAAAATCAAGGACAGAGTCTCCTTGAGCCAAGGAACAGCTTTTAGCAAAAAAAGGACTAGCTTTGTGACACCGCTCCGCTCTGAAGAAAACAGTCCCATCTTGTCCACTCTCTCCCTGTAACTCAGACCCTTGAGTCCAGATAACGTCCTCGTAAATGTCTTCTGCACTCTTTCCAGTTTAATAACATCCTTCCGATAACCAGGTGACCAAAACTGAGCACAATACCCCAAGTGCGGCCTCACCAATGTCCTGTATAACCACAACATAACTCCCTAACCCCTACCCGCGGTGCCCTGACTAATGAAGGCCAGTGTCCCAAAAGCCCTGTCTCCCTGGGACTCCACTTACCCACCCCCTCACTGTAACCCTTCATTACCTTATTGTTTAAAAAAAATCTACCTTTGTTTTAAAAACATTTACTGAAGTAACATCACACAATGTGACAGATTAACCGCCCCCTGGGTGGAGAGGTTCCTTCTCTGTTCAGTCCTAACCCTGCTCCCTCTAACCTGGAGACCATGCCCTCTTGTCCGAGTCTCACTCACCAGTGGAAATGTCCTCTTCTCTCTTATCCATTCCCTTCATAATTTTACAGTGAGTATATTCCGAGTCTCCTCATGAGCCAACCCCCTCAACCCCAGAATCACCCCAGTGACCCTCCTCTACAGCCCCATCCAGAGCCAGTCCGTCCTTCCTCAGGTAAGGAGACCAAACCTGTCCACAGTACTCCAGGGGTGGCCTCACCAGCGCCCTGTACAGCAGCAATATAACCTCCCTGCTTTTAATCTCAACCCCTTCAGCAATGAAGGATAATATTCCATGTACCTTCCTAATTCCCTGTTGTACCTGCAGACCAACCTCCTGTGACTCATGTACAAGGTCACCCAGCTCCCTCTGCACAGCAACATGCTGCAACTTTCACCATTCAAATCATAATCTGTTTCGCTGTTATCCTGACCAAAATGGATGGCTTCACATTTACTAACACTGTATCCCACCTGCCAGCCCTTTGCCCACCCACCCAATGTATCTGTGTTCCTCTGAAATTTCACAGCCCGCTGCACACTTTGCTCTGCCTCTCATCTTAGTGTCTTCGGCAAATACACATGGTCCCCAACTCCAAATCATCCAGATCACTTGTAAATAACGGTGGTCCCAACACGGATCACTGAGGGACACCATTAGTCACTGATCACCAGCCAGAATAGCACTCATTTATCCTCACTCTGTTTCCTGTCAGTCAGCCAATCCTCTCCCCACACGGATACTCTACCCCGAACACCACACATCCTTACCTTACACAGCAGCCTCACGGGCAGCACCTTGTCAAAGGCCTTTTGGAAATATAGATACACCACATCCACTGGGTCCCCGTTGTCCGCCGTGTTCGTAATGTCTTCATAGAATTCCAAAAGATTTAGAATCATAGAGCCATAGAGATGTACAGCATGGAAACAGACCCTTCGGTCCAACCCGTCCATGCTGACCAGATATCCCAACCCAATCTAGTCCCCACCTGCCAGCACCCGGCCCATATCCCTCCAAACCCTTCCTATTCATATACCCATTCAAATGCCTCTTAAATGTTGCAATTGTACCAACCTCCACCACATCCTCTGGCAACTCATTCCATACACGTACCACCCTCTGTGTGAAAAAGTTGCCCCTTACGTCTCTTTTATATCTTTCCCCTCTCACCCTAAACCTATGCCCTCTAGTTCTGGACTCCCCGACCCCAGGGAAAAGATTTTGTCTATTTATCCTATCCGTGCCCCTCATAATTTTGTAAACCTCTATAAGGTCACCCCTCAGCCTCCGACGCTCCAGGGAAAACAGCCCCAGCCTGTTCAGCCTCTCCCTGTAGCTCAGATCCTCCAACTCTGGCAACATCCTTGTAAATCTTTTCTGAACCCTTTCAAATTTCACAACATCTTTCCGATAGGAAGGAGACCAGAATTGCACACAATATTCCAACAGTGGCCTAACCAATATCCTGTACAGCCGCAACATGACCTCCTAACTCCTGTACTCAATACTCTGACCAATAAAGGAAAGCATACCAAACACCACCTTCACTATCCTATCTACCTGTGACTCCACTTTCAAAGAGCTATGAACCTTCATTCCAAGGTCGCTTTGTTCAGCAACACTCCCTAGCAGCTTACCATTAAGTGTATAAGTCCTGCTAAGATTTGCTTTCCCAAAATACAGCACCTCACATTTATCTGAATTAAACTCCATCTGCCACTTCTCAGCCCATTGGCCCATCTGGTCCAGATCCTGTCATAATCTGAGGTAACCCTCTTCGCTGTCCACTACCCCTCCAATTTTGGTGTCATCTGCAAACTTACTAACTGTACCTCTTATGCTCGCATCCAAATCATTTATTAGAGTAAAAAGTGAGGTCTGCAGATGCTGGAGATCAGAGCTGAAAATGTGTTGCTGGTGAAAGCACAGCAGGTCAGGCAGCATCCAAGGAACAGGAAATTCGACGTTTCGGGCCAAAGTCCTGATGAAGGGCTCTGGCCTGAAACGTCGAATTTCCTGTTCCTTGGATGCTGCCTGACCTGCTGTGCTTTCACCAGCAACACATTTTCAGCTCCAAATCATTTATATAAATGACAAAAAGTAGAGGGCCCAGCACCGATCCTTGTGGCACTCCACTGGTCACAGGCCTCCAGTCTGAAAAACAACCCTCCACCACCACCCTCTGTCTTCTACCTTTGAGCCAGTTCTGTATCCAAATGGCTAGTTATAGAACATAGAACATAGAACAGTACAGCACAGATCAGGCCCTTCAGCCCACGATGTTGTGCTGACCACTGACCCTCATGTATGCACCCTCAAATTTCTGTGACCACATGCATGTCCAGCAGTCTCTTAAATGTCCCCAATGACCTTGCTTCCACAACTGCTGCTGGCAACGCATTCCATGCTCTCACAACTCTCTGTGTAAAGAACCCGCCTCTGACATCCCCTCTACACTTTCCGCCAAACAGCTTAAAACTATGACCCCTCGTGTTAGCCATTTCTGCCCTGGGAAATTGTCTCTGGCTATCGACTCTACCTATGCCTCTCATTATCTTGTTTACCTCAATTAGATCCTCTCTTCTCCTCCTTTTCTCCAATGAACAAAGTCTGAGCTCAGTCAACCTCTCCTCATAAGATAAGCCCTCCAGTCCAGGCAGCATCCTGGTAAACCTCCTCTGAATCCTCTCCAAAGCATCCACATCTTTCCTATAATAGGGCGACCAGAACTGGACGCAGTATTCCAAGTGCGGTCTAATCAAAGTTTTAAAGAGCTGTAACAAACCCTCACGACTCTTAAACTCAATCCCCCTGCTAATGAAAGCCAAAACACCATTTGCTTTCTTAACAACCCTGTCCACTTGGGTGGCCATTTTAAGGGATCTATGTACCTGCACCCCAAGATCCCTCTGTTCCTCCACACTGCCAAGAATCCTATCCTTAATCCTGTACTCAGCTTTCAAATTCAACCTTCCAAAATGCATCACCTCGCACCTTTTGACGAGAAGCTCCTCCGCTTTCATCATCCACACTTTTCCAAAATCTGCTGACCTATGCTTTCCTCAATCTCCCTGCTGCTATTGGAGGGGGCTGTAGTAAACCCCTAATGAGGTGACTGCTCCCTTACTGTTCCTAATTTCCACCCATACTGACTCAGTTGGCAGACCCTCCTCGACAATGGAAGCTTCTGTAGCTGTGTTACCCTCTCTGATTAGTAGTGCTACACCCCCTCCTCTTTTCCCCCCTCCCTATTCTTTGTAAATGCTCTAAACCCTGGAACATGCAGCACCCATTCCTGCCCCTGAGAAACCCATGCCTCTGTTATGGCCACAACATCATAGCACCAGGTATTGATCCATGCTCTAAGTTCGTCACTTTTATTCCTGATACTCCTTGCGTGAAAGCAAACACACCTTAACTGATCCCTTGGTTCCTTCCCAGGAAAATCCTTCCCACTAGCTGGTCTACCTCTGGCTATTGCCTCATCTGCATCAACTCTCACCTCCAGTATACAGCTCAGGTTCCCACCCCCCTGCCATACTAGTTTAAACCCTCTCCAACTACTCGAGTAAACCTCCCACCCAGGACATCGGTCCCCTTCCAGTTCAGATGTTAGATCGCCTGGAATACAGGGAGAACCGAGTGAGACAGAGGAGATGCAGGAAGGATGGAGAATCCACAGGGAATGGGGCTGGCCATTTCGGACAGAGATCAGACTGAGCTGCTTCCCTGGTGTTCTGAGACACTGAGTGGGTGGAGCTGTCTCTCTCTCTCTCTCTCTCCCCCCAGCAGAGAGATGGAGTGTGGATCTGGCTGTACAGTCGGACCCTGTGTCTCTGCGCCCTGCTGTCACCTGGGGCTGCACTTGGCCCACACGAGGAGCCCTTTCCTGACCCAGCACTTGGTGAGCCAATGGAATCCCGGAT
>NW_026868735.1:0-2500 GCF_020745735.1 Hemiscyllium ocellatum | reverse complement strand
TCCGTGTTCCTGCTCTCCCTCCGTGTTCCCAGACTCTCTCTCTGTGTTCTCAGTCTCTCTCCGTGTTCCTGCTCTCCCTCTGTGATCCCGGACTCTCAATGTTCCCGGACTCTCTCCGTGATCCCGGACTCTCTCCGTGATCCCGGTCCCTCTCCGTGTTCCCGGTCTCTTTCTCCATGTTCCTGGTCCCTCTCCGTGTTCCCGGTCTCTCTCTCCGTGTTCCCTGTCTCTCTCCGTGTTCCCGCTCTATCTCCGTGTTCCCAGTCTCTCTCCGTGTTCCCGGTCTCTCTCCGTGTTCCCGGTCTCTCTCCGTGATCCCGGTCTCTCTCCGTGATCCCGGACTCTCTCCGTGATCCCGGTCTCTCTCCGTGTTCCCGGTCTCTCCGTGTTCCCGGTCTCTCTCCGTGTTCCCGGTCTCTCCGTGTTCCCGGTCTCTCTCCGTGTTCCCGCTCTATCTCCGTGTTCCCTGACTCTCTCTCCCCGTGTTCCCGGACTCTCCCCGTGTTCCCGGACTCTCCCCGTGTTCCCGGTCTCTCTCCGTGTTCCCGGACTCTCTCCGTGTTCCCGGACTCTCTCCGTGATCCCGCTCTCTCTCCGTGTTCCCGGACTCTCTCCGTGATCCCGCTCTCTCTCCGTGTTCCTGCTCTATCTCCGTGTTCCCGGACTCTCTCCGTGTTCCCGGTCTCTCTCCGTGTTCCCGGACTCTCTCCGTGTTCCCGCTCTCTCTCCGTGTTCCCGGACTCTCTCCGTGTTCCCGGACTCTCTCCGTGATCCCGCTCTCTCTCCGTGTTCCCGGACTCTCTCCGTGTTCCCGGACTCTCTCCGTGATCCCGCTCTCTCTCCGTGTTCCTGCTCTATCTCCGTGTTCCCGGACTCTCTCCGTGTTCCCGGTCTCTCTCCGTGTTCCCGGACTCTCTCCGTGTTCCCGCTCTCTCTCCGTGTTCCCGGACTCTCTCCGTGTTCCCGGACTATCTCCGTCTTCCCGGACTATCTCCGTGTTCCCGGACTCTCTCCGTGTTCCCGGACTCTCTCCGTGTTCCCTGACTCTCTCCGTGATCCCATGTCTCTCTCCGTGTTCCCGGACTCTCCCCGTGTTCCCGGACTCTCCCCGTGTTCCCGGTCTCTCTCCCCGTGTTCCCGCTCTCTCTCCGTGTTCCCGGACTCTCTCCATGTTCCCTGACTCTCTCCGTGATCCCATGTCTTTCTCCGTGTTCCCGGACTCTCCCCGTGTTCCCGGACTCTCCCCGTGTTCCCGGTCTCTCTCCGTGTTCCCGGTCTCTCCGTGTTCCCGGTCTCTCTCTCCGTGTTCCCGCTCTCTCTCCGTGTTCCCGGACTCTCTCCGTGTTCCCGGACTCTCTCCGTGTTCCCGGTCTCTCTCCGTGTTCCCGGACTCTCTCCGTGTTCCCGGACTCTCTCCGTGTTCCCGGTCTCTCTCTCCGTGTTCCCGGACTCTCCCCGTGTTCCCGCTCTCACACAGTTCCTTCCTGTTTCAGGGGCATCACCTTTAAGGGGACGACGATTGGAATGGCCTCGCTGGAGGGAATGTGTTCCCCCGACAGCTCGGGGGGCGTCTCCATGGTGAGCAGGAGGGGCTCAGGGTGGGGTCAGTCTGGGGTCAGTGTGTGGGTGGGGTCAGTGTGGGGGTGGTGTCATTGTGGGGGTGGGGTCAGTGTGAGGTCAGTGTGGGGGTTGGGTTCGGTGTGGGGGTGGGGTCAGTGTGAGGTCAGTGTGGGGGTGGGGTCAGTGTGAGAGGGTGGGTCAGTGTGAGGGTGGGTCATTGTGGGGGTGGGGTCAGTGTGGGGTCATTGTGGGGGTGGGGTCACTGTAGGGGTGGGGCCGGAGTGGGGTGGGGGTCAGTGTGGGGGTGGAGTCAGTGTGGGGTCAGGTCAGTGTGGGGGGTGGGGTCAGTGTGGGGTGGGGTCAGTGTGGGGAGGGGTCATTGTGGGGTTGAGGTCAGTGTGGGGTCATTGTGGGAGTGGGGTCAGTGTGGGAATGAGGTTAGTGTGGGGTCATTGTGGGGGTGGGGTCAGTGTGGGAGTGAGGGTCAGTGTGGGGTTGGGGTTTAGTGTGGGGTCAGTGTGGGGTGGGTTAGTGTGGGGTCAGGATCAGTGTGGGGGTGGGGTCAGTGTGGGGGTGGGGCTGGAGTGGGTGGTGGGGTCAGTGTGGGGGTGGGGTCAGTGTGGGGTCAGTGTGGGGGTGGGGTCGGTGTGGGGTCAGTGTAGGGGTGGGGTCGGTGTGGGGTCAGTGTGGGTTAAGCAGTTGATGAAGGTCACCATTAGGTCAGGGTTCACTGTGGGTTCACAGGTCTCAATGGTTGTTATGCTCCGCCCCCCAGGACCATTCAGCTGCTGCGATTGGTGCAGCTGTAACTATGGCTCATGAGATTGGCCACAACCTCGGACTGAGGCATGATGGTCCGGGATGCTGTCTCCAGGAGGAGGATGAACATGGCGGCTGTATCATGGCAGCAGCAACTGGGTCAGTACCAGACCGTGACCCC
>NW_026868734.1:11871-18788 GCF_020745735.1 Hemiscyllium ocellatum | reverse complement strand
CCGGGGGTTCCGCCGACTGTCACGCCTTCGAGGTGGGACTCTCCTCTAAGTTCGGCCGAATTTGGTGAATTTCCTAAGTCGGGAAGTGGTCCAAACGGGGATGGGAGTGAACCTGACAGCTCATACCGACTTTGGGGCTTCCAAGACGGGTAGCTCAGCCGGATTTGATCCGGCGGTTCCGCCGACTGTCACGCCTTCGAGGGGGGACTGTTGTCTAAGTTCAGGCCGAATTTGGTGAATTTCCTAAGTCGGGACGTGGTCCAAACGGGGTTGGGAGTGAACCTAACTGCTCATACCGACTTTGAGGCTTCGGGGCCGGGTAGCACAGTCGTATTTGTCCCGGCGGTTCTGCCGAATGCCTGGCCTTCGAGGGGGGCCTGCCCTCTGAGTTCAGGCCGAATTTGGTGAATTTCCTATGTCGGGAAGTGGTCCAAATGGTGATGGGGTTGAATCTGACAGCTCATACCGACCTTGAGGCTTCCAAGCCGGCTGGCCCGGCCGGATTTGACCCGGCGGTTAGAAAATTTTTCAGTCAGTACAAATCAGTAACCACTGACACTTAGAATATTTTTGAAGCAGTACAAATCAGTAACCACTGACACTTAGAATATTTTTCAGTCAGTACAAATCAGTAACCAGCGACACTTAAAATATTTTTTAGTCAGTACAAATCAGTAACCAGCGACACTTAGAATATTTTTGAGTCAGTAGAAGTCAGTAACCAAGTGCATTTTTGAATTGGTTACTGATTTCTCCGTTGAAGTTGGGGCTGCGGTTGGCTTCAGTTAGTGGTGGGGGCTTAATTTTCGCCGAGCGGAGCGTGTCCCGGTAGTGTCTCCGAGGAAGTGGTACCTTTTGAAGGGGGTGTTTCTGAATTTGGGCCCTTTTTGAGTGGCATTGCCGGATGGGTTTTGTCTTGAAGGCTTCCAAATCGGGTAGCTCAGCCGGATTTGACCCGGCGGTTCTACCGACTGTCACGCCTTCGAGGGGGGACTGTTGTATAAGTTCAGGCCGAATTTGGCGAATTTCCTAAGTCGGGAAATGGCCCAAACTGGGATGGGACTGAACCTGACTGCTCATACCGACTTTGAGGCTTCGGGGCCGGGTAGCTCAGCCGGATTTGATCCGGCGGTTCTGCCGACTTCTACGCCTTCGAGGGGGGCCTGTCCTCTGAGTTCAGGCCGAATTTGGTGAATTTCCTAAGTCGGGAAGTGGTCCAAACGGGGATGGGAGTGAACCTGACAGCTCATACCGACTTTGGGGCTTCCAAGCCGGGTAGCTCAGCCGGATTTGATCCGGCGGTTCTACCGACTGTCACGCCTTCGAGGGGGGACTGTTGTATAAGTTCAGGCCGAATTTGGCGAATTTCCTAAGTCGGGAAGTGGTCCAAACGGGGATGGGAGTGAACCTGACAGCTCATACCGACTTTGGGGCTTCCAAGCCGGGTAGCTCAGCCGGATTTGATCCGGCGGTTCTACCGACTGTCACGCCTTCGAGGGGGGACTGTTGTATAAGTTCAGGCCGAATTTGGCGAATTTCCTAAGTCGGGAAGTGGTCCAAACGGGGATGGGAGTGAACCTGACAGCTCATACCGACTTTGAGGCTTCGGGTGCGGGTAGCTCAGCCGGATTTGACCCGGCGATTCTGCCGACTTCACGCCTTCGAGCGGGGACTGTCCTCTGAGTTCAGGCCGAATTTGGTTAATTTCCTAAGTCGGGAAGTGGTCCAAACGGGGATGGGAGTGCACCTGACAGCTCATACCGACTTTGAGGCTTCCAAGCCGGGTAACCCAGCCGGATCTGACCCGGCGATTCCGCCGACTGTCACGCCTTCGAGGGGGGACTGTCCTCTGAGTTCCGGCCGAATTTGGTGAATTTCCTAAGTCGGGAAGTGGTCCAAACGGGGATGGGAGTGAACCTGACAGCTCATACCGACTTTGAGGCTTCGGGGCCGGGTAGCTCAGCCGGATTTGACCCGGCGATTCTGCCGACTTCCACGCCTTCGAGGGGGGCTGTCCTCTGAGTTCAGGCCGAATTTGGTGAATTTCCTAAGTCGGGAAGTGGTCCAAACTGGGATGGGAGTGAACCTGACTGCTCATACCGACTTTGAGGCTTCGGGTGCGGGTAGCACAGCCGGATTTGACCCGGCGGTTCTGCCGAATGTCACGCCTTCGAGGGGGGCCTGTCCTCTGAGTTCAGGCCGAATTTGGTGAATTTCCTATGTCGGGAAGTGGTCCAAACGGGGATGGGAGTGCACCTGACAGCTCATACCGACTTTGGGGCTTCCAAGCCGGGTATCTCAGCCGGATTTGATCCGGCGGTTCCGCCGACTGTCACGCCTTCGAGGGGGGACTGTCCTCTAGTTCAGGCCGAATTTGGTGAATTTCCTAAGTCGGGAAGTGGTCCAAACGGGGATGGGAGTGAACCTGACTGCTCATACCGACTTTGAGGCTTCAAGCCGGGTAGCTCAGCCGGATTTGACCCGGCGATTCCGCCGAATGTCACGCCTTCGAGGGGGGCCTGTCCTCTGAGTTCAGGCCGAATTTGGTGAATTTCCTATGTTGGGAAGTGGTCCAAACGGGGATGGGAGTGGACCTGACAGCTCATACCGACTTTGGGGCTTCCAAGCCGGGTAGCTCAGCCGGATTTGATCCGGCGGTTCCGCCGACTGTCACGCCTTCGAGGGGGGACTCTCCTCTAAGTTCGGGCCGAATTTGGTGAATTTCCTAAGTCGGGAAGTGGTCCAACCGGGGATGGGAGTGAACCTGACAGCTCATACCGACTTTGGGGCTTCCAAGACGGGTAGCTCAGCCGGATTTGATCCGGCGGTTCCGCCGACTGTCACGCCTTCGAGGGGGGACTGTTGTCTAAGTTCAGGCCGAATTTGGTGAATTTCCTAAGTCGGGACGTGGTCCAAACGGGGTTGGGAGTGAACCTAACTGCTCATACCGACTTTGAGGCTTCGGGGCCGGGTAGCACAGTCGTATTTGTCCCGGCGGTTCTGCCGAATGCCTGGCCTTCGGGGGGGCCTGCCCTCTGAGTTCAGGCCGAATTTGGTGAATTTCCTATGTCGGGAAGTGGTCCAAATGGTGATGGGGTTGAATCTGACAGCTCATACCGACCTTGAGGCTTCCAAGCCGGCTGGCCCGGCCGGATTTGACCCGGCGGTTAGAAAATTTTTCAGTCAGTACAAATCAGTAACCACTGACACTTAGAATATTTTTGAAGCAGTACAAATCAGTAACCACTGACACTTAGAATATTTTTCAGTCAGTACAAATCAGTAACCAGCGACACTTAAAATATTTTTTAGTCAGTACAAATCAGTAACCAGCGACACTTAGAATATTTTTGAGTCAGTAGAAGTCAGTAACCAAGTGCATTTTTGAATTGGTTACTGATTTCTCCGTTGAAGTTGGGGCTGCGGTTGGCTTCAGTTAGTGGTGGGGGCTTAATTTTCGCCGAGCGGAGCGTGTCCCGGTAGTGTCTCCGAGGAAGTGGTACCTTTTGAAGGGGGTGTTTCTGAATTTGGGCCCTTTTTGAGTGGCATTGCCGGATGGGTTTTGTCTTGAAGGCTTCCAAATCGGGTAGCTCAGCCGGATTTGACCCGGCGGTTCTACCGACTGTCACGCCTTCGAGGGGGGACTGTTGTATAAGTTCAGGCCGAATTTGGCGAATTTCCTAAGTCGGGAAATGGCCCAAACTGGGATGGGACTGAACCTGACTGCTCATACCGACTTTGAGGCTTCGGGGCCGGGTAGCTCAGCCGGATTTGATCCGGCGGTTCTGCCGACTTCTACGCCTTCGAGGGGGGCCTGTCCTCTGAGTTCAGGCCGAATTTGGTGAATTTCCTAAGTCGGGAAGTGGTCCAAACGGGGATGGGAGTGAACCTGACAGCTCATACCGACTTTGGGGCTTCCAAGCCGGGTAGCTCAGCCGGATTTGATCCGGCGGTTCTACCGACTGTCACGCCTTCGAGGGGGGACTGTTGTATAAGTTCAGGCCGAATTTGGCGAATTTCCTAAGTCGGGAAGTGGTCCAAACGGGGATGGGAGTGAACCTGACAGCTCATACCGACTTTGGGGCTTCCAAGCCGGGTAGCTCAGCCGGATTTGATCCGGCGGTTCTACCGACTGTCACGCCTTCGAGGGGGGACTGTTGTATAAGTTCAGGCCGAATTTGGCGAATTTCCTAAGTCGGGAAGTGGTCCAAACGGGGATGGGAGTGAACCTGACAGCTCATACCGACTTTGAGGCTTCGGGTGCGGGTAGCTCAGCCGGATTTGACCCGGCGATTCTGCCGACTTCCCCGCCTTCGAGCGGGGACTGTCCTCTGAGTTCAGGCCGAATTTGGTGAATTTCCTAAGTCGGGAAGTGGCCCAAACTGGGATGGGACTGAACCTGACTGCTCATACCGACTTTGAGGCTTCGGGGCCGGGTAGCACAGTCGGATTTGACCCGGCGGTTCTGCCGAATGTCACGCCTTCGAGGGGGGCCTGTCCTCTGAGTTCAGGCCGAATTTGGAGAATTTCCTATGTTGGGAAGTGGTCCAAACGGGGATGGGAGTGGACCTGACAGCTCATACCGACTTTGGGGCTTCCAAGCCGGGTAGCTCAGCCGGATTTGATCCGGCGGTTCCGCCGACTGTCACGCCTTCGAGGGGGGACTCTCCTCTAAGTTCGGGCCGAATTTGGTGAATTTCCTAAGTCGGGAAGTGGTCCAAACGGGGATGGGAGTGAACCTGACAGCTCATACCGACTTTGGGGCTTCCAAGACGGGTAGCTCAGCCGGATTTGATCCGGCGGTTCCGCCGACTGTCACGCCTTCGAGGGGGGACTGTTGTCTAAGTTCAGGCCGAATTTGGTGAATTTCCTAAGTCGGGACGTGGTCCAAACGGGGTTGGGAGTGAACCTAACTGCTCATACCGACTTTGAGGCTTCGGGGCCGGGTAGCACAGTCGTATTTGTCCCGGCGGTTCTGCCGAATGCCTGGCCTTCGAGGGGGGCCTGCCCTCTGAGTTCAGGCCGAATTTGGTGAATTTCCTATGTCGGGAAGTGGTCCAAATGGTGATGGGGTTGAATCTGACAGCTCATACCGACCTTGAGGCTTCCAAGCCGGCTGGCCCGGCCGGATTTGACCCGGCGGTTAGAAAATTTTTCAGTCAGTACAAATCAGTAACCACTGACACTTAGAATATTTTTGAAGCAGTACAAATCAGTAACCACTGACACTTAGAATATTTTTCAGTCAGTACAAATCAGTAACCAGCGACACTTAAAATATTTTTTAGTCAGTACAAATCAGTAACCAGCGACACTTAGAATATTTTTGAGTCAGTAGAAGTCAGTAACCAAGTGCATTTTTGAATTGGTTACTGATTTCTCCGTTGAAGTTGGGGCTGCGGTTGGCTTCAGTTAGTGGTGGGGGCTTAATTTTCGCCGAGCGGAGCGTGTCCCGGTAGTGTCTCCGAGGAAGTGGTACCTTTTGAAGGGGGTGTTTCTGAATTTGGGCCCTTTTTGAGTGGCATTGCCGGATGGGTTTTGTCTTGAAGGCTTCCAAATCGGGTAGCTCAGCCGGATTTGACCCGGCGGTTCTACCGACTGTCACGCCTTCGAGGGGGGACTGTTGTATAAGTTCAGGCCGAATTTGGCGAATTTCCTAAGTCGGGAAATGGCCCAAACTGGGATGGGACTGAACCTGACTGCTCATACCGACTTTGAGGCTTCGGGGGCCGGGTAGCTCAGCCGGATTTGATCCGGCGGTTCTGCCGACTTCTACGCCTTCGAGGGGGGCCTGTCCTCTGAGTTCAGGCCGAATTTGGTGAATTTCCTAAGTCGGGAAGTGGTCCAAACGGGGATGGGAGTGAACCTGACAGCTCATACCGACTTTGGGGCTTCCAAGCCGGGTAGCTCAGCCGGATTTGATCCGGCGGTTCTACCGACTGTCACGCCTTCGAGGGGGGACTGTTGTATAAGTTCAGGCCGAATTTGGCGAATTTCCTAAGTCGGGAAGTGGTCCAAACGGGGATGGGAGTGAACCTGACAGCTCATACCGACTTTGGGGCTTCCAAGCCGGGTAGCTCAGCCGGATTTGATCCGGCGGTTCTACCGACTTTCACGCCTTCGAGGGGGGGACTGTTGTATAAGTTCAGGCCGAATTTGGCGAATTTCCTAAGTCGGGAAGTGGTCCAAACGGGGATGGGAGTGAACCTGACAGCTCATACCGACTTTGAGGCTTCGGGGCCGGGTAGCTCAGCCGGATTTGATCCGGCGGTTCTACCGACTGCCACGCCTTCGAGGGGGGCTGTCCTCTGAGTTCAGGCCGAATTTGGCGAATTTCCTAAGTCGGGAAGTGGTCCAAACGGGGATGGGACTGAACCTGACAGCTCATACCGACTTTGAGGCTTCGGTGCCGGGTAGCTCAGCCGGATTTGATCCTGCGGTTCTGCCGACTGTCACGCCTTCGAGGGGGGCCTGTCCTCTGAGTTCAGGCCGAATTTGGTGAATTTCCTAAGTCGGGAAGTGGTCCAAACGGGGATGGGAGTGAACCTGACAGCTCATACCGACTTTGAGGCTTCGGGGCCGGGTAGCTCAGCCGGATTTGACCCGGCGATTCTGCCGACTTCCACGCCTTCGAGGGGGGACTGTCCTCTGAGTTCAGGCCGAATTTGGTGAATTTCCTAAGTCGGGAAGTGGTCCAAACGGGGATGGGAGTGAACCTGACTGCTCATACCGACTTTGAGGCTTCGGGGCCGGGTAGCTCAGCCGGATTTGACCCGGCGGTTCTGCCGACTTCACGCCTTCGAGGGGGGCCTGCCCTCTGAGTTCAGGCCGAATTTGGTGAATTTCCTAAGTCGGGAAGTGGTCCAAACGGGGATGGGAGTGGACCTGACAGCTCATACCGACTTTGAGGCTTTGGA